>NC_042972.1:5999027-6299027 GCF_901001165.1 Salmo trutta | reverse complement strand
CGTCAAGTCTCCCTCCATTCTTATGGAATGCGGTGCGTAAATTTCCTGCGATGCCGTAAGGTCAAATAGAGCTTTCATCACACATAATACTTGCCAGGTAAAGTAGGGTTTCTTCAGTTCTAGAACCACACCACCATGCCTTAGCTTGGCCATGGTCTCTCTCTCGCTCTTTCCCCTTATACCTCCTCCGATTTCGATGTAGAAAAAAGACCCGACGCACCAAGGCACTTTTTTTCTTTTATAATACTTCAATGAAATAAAGGTGAGGCATCATCCACAGTAAGTTAATGTGTGCTCATTAGTAAGAAGAAAATGCGCAGGTGAGAAAGGTGCGCATATTATTCCGCTATAGGCTACCGACGGGTTTACCAATGCGTTACTCCTCCTAAATGTGCGCACGACTTCCCAATAGCAGTGTACGGTTCACACAATCGCTTGTTGCTCGGACGTACATTCCAGGCTTGAAGACAGTGGGTCGACATTCAATAAAGAACAGCAACCGACTAATACTTTGTTGAAAGAAAAATGTAATGGATACTAATCATAACTCATTAAATGTCTTTAAATGCGCATTAAATGCGCACGAATACGTGATGTTGATATTCCACGGTTTAAAGCGTGAATCACCACCGAACTCCCACCGTGCGCTGATGTCATAGGCTACTTTCCACAACGAATATCTAAACGCTAATAAATTGTTTTAAAACAAAACGGACAACTCGGGGAATCTTGAAGATGTAGAACTCCGAAAAGTTGACGTTTATTTCACAAGCAGTCCATCACAGGAGCACACATCTTGAGGCGCATGATGATAACGGATTTGCGTTCGGAAACATGTCCACCTGGTGTCCGTGACATCATCCTCCTCACTCACTCAAACAACGAACTTCTCAGAGACTCCCCTTTTTTGGGGGGCTAAGAATGCAGCGGCTTCTCTGTGATGAAAGTGATCTCTCTTTCGTTGTTGATCCCTTAGAAATCCTCTCACTTGGATGGAGACGATGGAGAGGAGACATACAAGTATCTCCCCTTGAGCGCTACGGAGGGAATGACGCCTTCGCTCTCTCTCTCTCTCTCTCTCTCTCTCTCTCTCTCTCTCTCTCTCTCTCTTTCTCTCCACGGAAAATCAAATATGCGTTTGTAAAATTACTTAATGCCCAAAGCCTGCAACACACATTTTCTTTTTCAGCTTAAATCACAGGATGGGCTTTTATGTGTGTATCCTAGTCTACTACACCAATATATCTACTGTATGTCCATGACTACAATATCAATGTTAAAATTAATTTGTTGTAAATATTTTTTTAGAGACAGAGAGGTCGGAAGGGGGGGGGAGAGAATGTCGGAGCGTCATCAAGTTTAATGTCTATTCTTCTTTTCAACCCTCAGGCTGCTTCTTTGATCGCGAGAAATGGGTAATACAAATCGATATCAGGAATCCCTAATGGTTCCGCTTGTGTAGGCAACCAGGGAAAACCTGATGTACCTTACAGTGTTCATTGAGCGTAGGAGGTTACCTAACACTTGCAGCTTTATACAAGCTATTGCCGACCGTGCAATCATGCATGGTTGATATATTTTTTATGCACGCACGCACACACAGAAATACACGGAAAAAGGGAGCGATACGTCTCACACTCACACACACACACACACACACACACGCGCGCGCGCGCTATACATAAATCACTGATTCCATTATTAGAAAATATTTGGATTCCACATTCGTTGTTGTCAAGTTCTTGGTTGCCTATTTGAAACAAATGGAAAGATGTCTTTGAAGATGTCGTTCGAGTATTAACACTGCTCGTAATACACTGTAGTTTCAAGTATAATGACCTTAACAAGTATGAGGTATAGAGAATAATCTTGAAAATAATCTGTCCATAATCCATTGTACAAAATGGTCTTTCACATTTTATAAAGGATGCAAAATGATGGACACATATAAGGACAATTCCACATTAACCGTTTTATCCAGAGAATCAGATTTTTCACTTTATAATGTATGTCAAACAAAAAACAATGATTTCAAACTTAAAAAAAAAACACGCAACTCTACAAACAAGTACCAATTCTAACAATTTCCACAGAATGTTTTTACAAAAACACATTTACTTGAAGTATAAAGCGGATGCATAGTTTGTTAACTTTTGGTTGCATCATTCTGTTACCAAACGTAGCAGCTGCACTGTTCTTCAACTAAATTACTTTTGTAAAATGTACAGCGGAAAGTCATCGTTGTGGGTAGAGGTGTATTGTTTGTTTAACTTTGCAATCATAAGTTTTTGTTTGACATACATTTTAAAAGTGAAACATCAGATGTTCTGTATCAATGTGATACTGTGGGATTGCCCGATACTACAGTAAACATCACTCTGCCTGAAACTACAGTAAACATCACTCTACCTGACACTACAGTAAACATCACTCTGCCTGATACTACAGTAAACATTACTCTGCATGAAACTACAGTAAACATCACTCTGCCCGACACTACAGTAAACATTACTCTGCCTGATACTACAGTAAATATCACTCTGCCCAACACTACAGTAAACATCACTCTGCCTGAAACTACAGTAAACATCACTCTGCCTGAAACTACAGTAAACATCACTCTGCCTGAAACTACAGTAAACATCACTCTGCCTGAAACTACAGTAAACATCACTCTGCCTGACACTACAGTAAACATCACTCTGCCTGAAACTACAGTAAACATCACTCTGCCCTACACTACAGTAAACATCACTCTGCCCTACACTACAGTAAACATCACTCTGACTGACACTACAGTAAACATCACTCTGCCTGAAACTACAGTAAACATTACTCTGCCTGACACTACAGTAAACATCACTCTGCCCTACACTACAGTAAACATCACTCTACCTGGCACTACAGTAAACATCACTCTGCCCGACACTACAATAAACATCACTCTGCCCTACACTACAGTAAACATCACTCTGCCCTACACTACAGTAAACATCACTCTGCCCGACACTACAGTAAACATCACTCTGCCCTACACTACAGTACCCGTCACTCTACCTGACACTACAGTAAACAACAGTAAACAACACTCTGCCTGAAACTACAGTAAACATCACTCTGCCCCACACTACAGTAAACATCACTCTGCCTGAAGCTACAGTAAACATTACTCTGCCTGACACTACAGTAAACATCACTCTGCCCGACACTACAGTAAACATCACTCTGCCTGAAACTACAATAAACATCACTCTGCCTGAAACTACAGTAAACATCACTCTGCCTAAAACTACAGTAAACATCACTCTGCCCGACACTACAGTAAACATCACTCTGCCCGACACTACAGTAAACATCACTCTGCCTGACACTACAGTAAACATCACTCTGCCCTACACTACAGTAAACATCACTCTGCCTGAAACTACAATAAACATCACTCTGCCTGAAACTACAGTAAACATCACTCTGCCTGAAACTACAGTAAACATCACTCTTCCTGAAACTACAGTAAACATCACTCTGCCTGAAACTACAGTACACATCACTCTGCCTGAAACTACAGTAAACATCACTCTGCCCTACACTACAGTAAACATCACTCTGCTCTACACTACAGTAAACATCACTCTGCATGACACTACAGTAAACATCACTCTGCCTGAAACTACAGTAAACATTACTCTGCCTGACACTACAGCAAACATCACTCTGCCCGACACTACAGTAAACATCACTCTGCCTGACACTACAGTAAACATCACTCTACCTGGCACTACAGTAAATATCACTCTGCCCGACAATACAGTAAACATCACTCTGCCCTACACTACAGTAAACATCACTCTGCCCTACACTACAGTAAACATCACTCTGCCCGACACTACAGTAAACATCACTCTGCCCTACACTACAGTACCCGTCACTCTACCTGACACTACAGTAAACAACACTCTGCCTGAAACTACAGTAAACATCACTCTGCCCCACACTACAGTAAACATCACTCTGCCCTACACTACAGTAAACATCACTCTGCCCTACACTACAGTAAACATCACTCTGACTGACACTACAGTAAACATCACTCTGCCTGAAACTACAGTAAACATTACTCTGCCTGACACTACAGTAAACATCACTCTGCCCTACACTACAGTAAACATCACTCTACCTGGCACTACAGTAAACATCACTCTGCCCGACACTACAATAAACATCACTCTGCCCTACACTACAGTAAACATCACTCTGCCCTACACTACAGTAAACATCACTCTGCCCGACACTACAGTAAACATCACTCTGCCCTACACTACAGTACCCGTCACTCTACCTGACACTACAGTAAACAACAGTAAACAACACTCTGCCTGAAACTACAGTAAACATCACTCTGCCCCACACTACAGTAAACATCACTCTGCCTGACGCTACAGTAAACATTACTCTGCCCCACACTACAGTAAACATCACTCTGCCTGACACTACAGTAAACATCACTCTGCCTGACACTACAGTAAACATCACTCTGCCTGACACTACAGTAAACATCACTCTGCCCTACACTACAGTAAACATCACTCTGCCTGAAACTACAATAAACATCACTCTGCCTGAAACTACAGTAAACATCACTCTGCCTGACACTACAGTAAACATCACTCTGCCTGAAACTACAGTAAACATCACTCTGCCTGAAACTACAATAAACATCACTCTGCCTGAAACTACAGTAAACATCACTCTGCCTGAAACTACAGTAAACATCACTCTGCCTGAAACTACAGTAAACATCACTCTGCCTGAAACTACAGTAAACATCACTCTGCCCCACACTACAGTAAACATCACTCTGCCCTACACTACAGTAAACATCACTCTGCCCTACACTACAGTAAACATCACTCTGACTGACACTACAGTAAACATCACTCTGCCTGAAACTACAGTAAATATTACTCTGCCTGACACTACAGTAAACATCACTCTGCCCTACACTACAGTAAACATCACTCTACCTGGCACTACAGTAAACATCACTCTGCCCGACACTACAATAAACATCACTCTGCCCTACACTACAGTAAACATCACTCTGCCCTACACTACAGTAAACATCACTCTGCCCGACACTACAGTAAACATCACTCTGCCCTACACTACAGTACCCGTCACTCTACCTGACACTACAGTAAACAACAGTAAACAACACTCTGCCTGAAACTACAGTAAACATCACTCTGCCCCACACTACAGTAAACATCACTCTGCCTGACGCTACAGTAAACATTACTCTGCCTGACACTACAGTAAACATCACTCTGCCCGACACTACAGTAAACATCACTCTGCCTGAAACTACAATAAACATCACTCTGCCTGAAACTACAGTAAACATCACTCTGCCTAAAACTACAGTAAACATCACTCTGCCCGACACTACAGTAAACATCACTCTGCCCGACACTACAGTAAACATCACTCTGCCTGACACTACAGTAAACATCACTCTGCCCTACACTACAGTAAACATCACTCTGCCTGAAACTACAATAAACATCACTCTGCCTGAAACTACAGTAAACATCACTCTGCCTGAAACTACAGTAAACATCACTCTTCCTGAAACTACAGTAAACATCACTCTGCCTGACACTACAGTACACATCACTCTGCCTGAAACTACAGTAAACATCACTCTGCCCTACACTACAGTAAACATCACTCTGCTCTACACTACAGTAAACATCACTCTGCATGACACTACAGTAAACATCACTCTGCCTGAAACTACAGTAAACATTACTCTGCCTGACACTACAGCAAACATCACTCTGCCCGACACTACAGTAAACATCACTCTGCCTGACACTACAGTAAACATCACTCTACCTGGCACTACAGTAAACATCACTCTGCCCGACAATACAGTAAACATCACTCTGACCTACACTACAGTAAACATCACTCTGCCCTACACTACAGTAAACATCACTCTGCCCGACACTACAGTAAACATCACTCTGCCCTACACTACAGTACCCGTCACTCTACCTGACACTACAGTAAACAACACTCTGCCTGAAACTACAGTAAACATCACTCTGCCCCACACTACAGTAAACATCACTCTGCCCTACACTACAGTAAACATCACTCTGCCCTACACTACAGTAAACATCACTCTGACTGACACTACAGTAAACATCACTCTGCCTGAAACTACAGTAAACATTACTCTGCCTGACACTACAGTAAACATCACTCTGCCCTACACTACAGTAAACATCACTCTACCTGGCACTACAGTAAACATCACTCTGCCCGACACTACAATAAACATCACTCTGCCCTACACTACAGTAAACATCACTCTGCCCTACACTACAGTAAACATCACTCTGCCCGACACTACAGTAAACATCACTCTGCCCTACACTACAGTACCCGTCACTCTACCTGACACTACAGTAAACAACAGTAAACAACACTCTGCCTGAAACTACAGTAAACATCACTCTGCCCCACACTACAGTAAACATCACTCTGCCTGACGCTACAGTAAACATTACTCTGCCTGACACTACAGTAACATCACTCTGCCCGACACTACAGTAAACATCACTCTGCCTGAAACTACAATAAACATCACTCTGCCTGAAACTACAGTAAACATCACTCTGCCTAAAACTACAGTAAACATCACTCTGCCCGACACTACAGTAAACATCACTCTGCCCGACACTACAGTAAACATCACTCTGCCTGACACTACAGTAAACATCACTCTGCCTGAAACTACAGTAAACATCACTCTGCCTGAAACTACAATAAACATCACTCTGCCTGAAACTACAGTAAACATCACTCTGCCTGAAACTACAGTAAACATCACTCTTCCTGAAACTACAGTAAACATCACTCTGCCTGAAACTACAGTACACATCACTCTGCCTGAAACTACAGTAAACATCACTCTGCCCTACACTACAGTAAACATCACTCTGCTCTACACTACAGTAAACATCACTCTGCATGACACTACAGTAAACATCACTCTGCCTGAAACTACAGTAAACATTACTCTGCCTGACACTACAGCAAACATCACTCTGCCCGACACTACAGTAAACATCACTCTGCCTGACACTACAGTAAACATCACTCTACCTGGCACTACAGTAAACATCACTCTGCCCGACAATACAGTAAACATCACTCTGCCCTACACTACAGTAAACATCACTCTGCCCTACACTACAGTAAACATCACTCTGCCCGACACTACAGTAAACATCACTCTGCCCTACACTACAGTACCCGTCACTCTACCTGACACTACAGTAAACAACAGTAAACAACACTCTGCCTGAAACTACAGTAAACATCACTCTGCCCCACACTACAGTAAACATCACTCTGCCTGACGCTACAGTAAACATTACTCTGCCTGACACTACAGTAAACATCACTCTGCCCGACACTACAGTAAACATCACTCTGCCTGAAACTACAATAAACATCACTCTGCCTGAAACTACAGTAAACATCACTCTGCCTAAAACTACAGTAAACATCACTCTGCCCGACACTACAGTAAACATCACTCTGCCCGACACTACAGTAAACATCACTCTGCCTGACACTACAGTAAACATCACTCTGCCCTACACTACAGTAAACATCACTCTGCCTGAAACTACAATAAACATCACTCTGCCTGAAACTACAGTAAACATCACTCTGCCTGAAACTACAGTAAACATCACTCTTCCTGAAACTACAGTGAACATCACTCTGCCTGAAACTACAGTACACATCACTCTGCCTGAAACTACAGTAAACATCACTCTGCCCTACACTACAGTAAACATCACTCTGCTCTACACTACAGTAAACATCACTCTGCATGACACTACAGTAAACATCACTCTGCCTGAAACTACAGTAAACAATACTCTGCCTGACACTACAGCAAACATCACTCTGCCCGACACTACAGTAAACATCACTCTGCCTGACACTACAGTAAACATCACTCTACCTGGCACTACAGTAAACATCACTCTGCCCGACACTACAGTAAACATCACTCTGCCCTACACTACAGTAAACATCACTCTGCCCTACACTACAGTAAACATCACTCTGCCCGACACTACAGTAAACATCACTCTGCCCTACACTACAGTACCCGTCACTCTACCTGAAACTACAGTAAACATCACTCTGCCTAAAACTACAGTAAACATCACTCTGCCCGACACTACAGTAAACATCACTCTGCCCGACACTTCAGTAAACATCACTCTGCCTGACACTACAGTAAACATCACTCTGCCCTACACTACAGTAAACATCACTCTGCCTGAAACTACAATAAACATCACTCTGCCTGAAACTACAGTAAACATCACTCTGCCTGAAACTACAGTAAACATCACTCTTCCTGAAACTACAGTAAACATCACTCTGCCTGAAACTACAGTACACATCACTCTGCCTGAAACTACAGTAAACATCACTCTGCCCTACACTACAGTAAACATCACTCTGCTCTACACTACAGTAAACATCACTCTGACTGACACTACAGTAAACATCACTCTGCCTGAAACTACAGTAAACATTACTCTGCCTGACACTACAGTAAACATCACTCTGCCCTACACTACAGTAAACATCACTCTACCTGGCACTACAGTAAACATCACTCTGCCCGACACTACAATAAACATCACTCTGCCCTACACTACAGTAAACATCACTCTGCCCTACACTACAGTAAACATCACTCTGCCCGACACTACAGTAAACATCACTCTGCCCTACACTACAGTACCCGTCACTCTACCTGACACTACAGTAAACAACAGTAAACAACACTCTGCCTGAAACTACAGTAAACATCACTCTGCCCCACACTACAGTAAACATCACTCTGCCTGACGCTACAGTAAACATTACTCTGCCCCACACTACAGTAAACATCACTCTGCCTGACACTACAGTAAACATCACTCTGCCTGACACTACAGTAAACATCACTCTGCCTGACACTACAGTAAACATCACTCTGCCCTACACTACAGTAAACATCACTCTGCCTGAAACTACAATAAACATCACTCTGCCTGAAACTACAGTAAACATCACTCTGCCTGACACTACAGTAAACATCACTCTGCCCTACACTACAGTAAACATCACTCTGACTGACACTACAGTAAACATCACTCTGCCTGAAACTACAGTAAACATTACTCTGCCTGACACTACAGTAAACATCACTCTGCCCAACACTACAGTAAACATCACTCTACCTGGCACTACAGTAAACATCACTCTGCCCGACACTACAATAAACATCACTCTGCCCTACACTACAGTAAACATCACTCTGCCCTACACTACAGTAAACATCACTCTGCCCGACACTACAGTAAACATCACTCTGCCCTACACTACAGTACCCGTCACTCTACCTGACACTACAGTAAACAACAGTAAACAACACTCTGCCTGAAACTACAGTAAACATCACTCTGCCCCACACTACAGTAAACATCACTCTGCCCGACACTACAGTAAACATCACTCTGCCTGACACTACAGTAAACATCACTCTGCCCTACACTACAGTAAACATCACTCTGCCTGAAACTACAATAAACATCACTCTGCCTGAAACTACAGTAAACATCACTCTGCCTGAAACTACAGTAAACATCACTCTTCCTGAAACTACAGTAAACATCACTCTGCCTGAAACTACAGTACACATCACTCTGCCTGAAACTACAGTAAACATCACTCTGCCCTACACTACAGTAAACATCACTCTGCTCTACACTACAGTAAACATCACTCTGCATGACACTACAGTAAACATCACTCTGCCTGAAACTACAGTAAACATTACTCTGCCTGACACTACAGCAAACATCACTCTGCCCGAGACTACAGTAAACATCACTCTGCCTGACACTACAGTAAACATCACTCTACCTGGCACTACAGTAAACATCACTCTGCCCGACAATACAGTAAACATCACTCTGCCCTACACTACAGTAAACATCACTCTGCCCTACACTACAGTAAACATCACTCTGCCCGACACTACAGTAAACATCACTCTGCCCTACACTACAGTACCCGTCACTCTACCTGACACTACAGTAAACAACACTCTGCCTGAAACTACAGTAAACATCACTCTGCCCCACACTACAGTAAACATCACTCTGCCCTACACTACAGTAAACATCACTCTGCCCTACACTACAGTAAACATCACTCTGACTGACACTACAGTAAACATCACTCTGCCTGAAACTACAGTAAACATTACTCTGCCTGACACTACAGTAAACATCACTCTGCCCTACACTACAGTAAACATCACTCTACCTGGCACTACAGTAAACATCACTCTGCCCGACACTACAATAAACATCACTCTGCCCTACACTACAGTAAACATCACTCTGCCCTACACTACAGTAAACATCACTCTGCCCGACACTACAGTAAACATCACTCTGCCCTACACTACAGTACCCGTCACTCTACCTGACACTACAGTAAACAACAGTAAACAACACTCTGCCTGAAACTACAGTAAACATCACTCTGCCCCACACTACAGTAAACATCACTCTGCCTGACGCTACAGTAAACATCACTCTGCCTGACACTACAGTAAACATCACTCTGCCCGACACTACAGTAAACATCACTCTGCCTGAAACTACAATAAACATCACTCTGCCTGAAACTACAGTAAACATCACTCTGCCTAAAACTACAGTAAACATCACTCTGCCCTACACTACAGTAAACATCACTCTGCCCGACACTACAATAAACATCACTCTGCCCTACACTACAGTAAACATCACTCTGCCCGACACTACAGTAAACATCACTCTGCCTGAAACTACAATAAACATCACTCTGCCTGAAACTACAGTAAACATCACTCTGCCTAAAACTACAGTAAACATCACTCTGCCCGACACTACAGTAAACATCACTCTGCCTGAAACTACAATAAACATCACTCTGCCTGAAACTACAGTAAACATCACTCTGCCTGAAACTACAGTAAACATCACTCTTCCTGAAACTACAGTAAACATCACTCTGCCTGAAACTACAGTACACATCACTCTGCCTGAAACTACAGTAAACATCACTCTGCCCTACACTACAGTAAACATCACTCTGCTCTACACTACAGTAAACATCACTCTGCATGACACTACAGTAAACATCACTCTGCCTGAAACTACAGTAAACATTACTCTGCCTGACACTACAGCAAACAGCACTCTGCCCGACACTACAGTAAACATCACTCTGCCTGACACTACAGTAAACATCACTCTACCTGGCACTACAGTAAACATCACTCTGCCCGACAATACAGTAAACATCACTCTGCCCTACACTACAGTAAACATCACTCTGCCCTACACTACAGTAAACATCACTCTGCCCGACACTACAGTAAACATCACTCTGCCCTACACTACAGTACCCGTCACTCTACCTGACACTACAGTAAACAACACTCTGCCTGAAACTACAGTAAACATCACTCTGCCCCACACTACAGTAAACATCACTCTGCCCTACACTACAGTAAACATCACTCTGCCCTACACTACAGTAAACATCACTCTGACTGACACTACAGTAAACATCACTCTGCCTGAAACTACAGTAAACATTACTCTGCCTGACACTACAGTAAACATCACTCTGCCCTACACTACAGTAAACATCACTCTACCTGGCACTACAGTAAACATCACTCTGCCCGACACTACAATAAACATCACTCTGCCCTACACTACAGTAAACATCACTCTGCCCTACACTACAGTAAACATCACTCTGCCCGACACTACAGTAAACATCACTCTGCCCTACACTACAGTACCTGTCACTCTACCTGACACTACAGTAAACAACAGTAAACAACACTCTGCCTGAAACTACAGTAAACATCACTCTGCCCCACACTACAGTAAACATCACTCTGCCTGACGCTACAGTAAACATTACTCTGCCCCACACTACAGTAAACATCACTCTGCCTGACACTACAGTAAACATCACTCTGCCTGACACTGCAGTAAACATCACTCTGCCTGACACTACAGTAAACATCACTCTGCCCTACACTACAGTAAACATCACTCTGCCTGAAACTACAATAAACATCACTCTGCCTGAAACTACAGTAAACATCACTCTGCCTGACACTACAGTAAACATCACTCTGCCCTACACTACAGTAAACATCACTCTGCCCTACACTACAATAAACATCACTCTGCCTGAAACTACAGTAAACATCACTCTGCCTGAAACTACAGTAAACATCACTCTGCCTGAAACTACAGTAAACATCACTCTGCCTGAAACTACAGTAAACTTCACTCTGCCTGAAACTACAGTAAACATCACTCTGCCCTACACTACAGTAAACATCACTCTGCCCTACACTACAGTAAACATCACTCTGACTGACACTACAGTAAACATCACTCTGCCTGAAACTACAGTAAACATTACTCTGCCTGACACTACAGTAAACATCACTCTGCCCTACACTACAGTAAACATCACTCTGCCCTACACTACAGTAAACATCACTCTGCCCGACACTACAGTAAACATCACTCTGCCCTACACTACAGTACCCGTCACTCTACCTGACACTACAGTAAACAACAGTAAACAACACTCTGCCTGAAACTACAGTAAACATCACTCTGCCCCAAAACTACAGTAAACATCACTCTGCCTGAAGCTACAGTAAACATTACTCTGCCTGACACTACAGTAAACATCACTCTGCCCGACACTACAGTAAACATCACTCTGCCTGAAACTACAATAAACATCACTCTGCCTGAAACTACAGTAAACATCACTCTGCCTAAAACTACAGTAAACATCACTCTGCCCGACACTACAGTAAACATCACTCTGCCCGACACTACAGTAAACATCACTCTGCCTGACACTACAGTAAACATCACTCTGCCCTACACTACAGTAAACATCACTCTGCCTGAAACTACAATAAACATCACTCTGCCTGAAACTACAGTAAACATCACTCTGCCTGAAACTACAGTAAACATCACTCTTCCTGAAACTACAGTAAACATCACTCTGCCTGAAACTACAGTACACATCACTCTGCCTGAAACTACAGTAAACATCACTCTGCCCTACACTACAGTAAACATCACTCTGCTCTACACTACAGTAAACATCACTCTGCATGACACTACAGTAAACATCACTCTGCCTGAAACTACAGTAAACATTACTCTGCCTGACACTACAGCAAACATCACTCTGCCCGACACTACAGTAAACATCACTCTGCCTGACACTACAGTAAACATCACTCTACCTGGCACTACAGTAAACATCACTCTGCCCGACAATACAGTAAACATCACTCTGCCCTACACTACAGTAAACATCACTCTGCCCTACACTACAGTAAACATCACTCTGCCCGACACTACAGTAAACATCACTCTGCCCTACACTACAGTAAACATCACTCTGCCCTACACTACAGTAAACATCACTCTGCCCGACACTACAGTAAACATCACTCTGCCCTACACTACAGTACCCGTCACTCTACCTGACACTACAGTAAACAACACTCTGCATGAAACTACAGTAAACATCACTCTGCCCCACACTACAGTAAACATCACTCTGCCCTACACTACAGTAAACATCACTCTGCCCTACACTACAGTAAACATCACTCTGACTGACACTACAGTAAACATCACTCTGCCTGAAACTACAGTAAACATTACTCTGCCTGACACTACAGTAAACATCACTCTGCCCTACACTACAGTAAACATCACTCTACCTGGCACTACAGTAAACATCACTCTGCCCGACACTACAATAAACATCACTCTGCCCTACACTACAGTAAACATCACTCTGCCCTACACTACAGTAAACATCACTCTGCCCGACACTACAGTAAACATCACTCTGCCCTACACTACAGTACCCGTCACTCTACCTGACACTACAGTAAACAACAGTAAACAACACTCTGCCTGAAACTACAGTAAACATCACTCTGCCCCACACTACAGTAAACATCACTCTGCCTGACGCTACAGTAAACATTACTCTGCCCCACACTACAGTAAACATCACTCTACCTGGCACTACAGTAAACATCACTCTGCCCGACACTACAATAAACATCACTCTGCCCTACACTACAGTAAACATCACTCTGCCCTACACTACAGTAAACATCACTCTGCCCGACACTACAGTAAACATCACTCTGCCCTACACTACAGTACCCGTCACTCTACCTGACACTACAGTAAACAACAGTAAACAACACTCTGCCTGAAACTACAGTAAACATCACTCTGCCCCACACTACAGTAAACATCACTCTGCCTGACGCTACAGTAAACATTACTCTGCCCCACACTACAGTAAACATCACTCTGCCTGACACTACAGTAAACATCACTCTGCCTGACACTACAGTAAACATCACTCTGCCTGACACTACAGTAAACATCACTCTGCCCTACACTACAGTAAACATCACTCTGCCTGAAACTACAATAAACATCACTCTGCCTGAAACTACAGTAAACATCACTCTGCCTGACACTACAGTAAACATCACTCTGCCCTACACTACAGTAAACATCACTCTGCCTGAAACTACAGTAAACATCACTCTGCCTGAAACTACAGTAAACATCACTCTGCCTGAAACTACAGTAAACATCACTCTGCCTGAAACTACAGTAAACATCACTCTGCCCCACACTACAGTAAACATCACTCTGCCCTACACTACAGTAAACATCACTCTGCCCTACACTACAGTAAACATCACTCTGACTGACACTACAGTAAACATCACTCTGCCTGAAACTACAGTAAACATTACTCTGCCTGACACTACAGTAAACATCACTCTGCCCTACACTACAGTAAACATCACTCTACCTGGCACTACAGTAAACATCACTCTGCCCGACACTACAATAAACATCACTCTGCCCTACACTACAGTAAACATCACTCTGCCCTACACTACAGTAAACATCACTCTGCCCGACACTACAGTAAACATCACTCTGCCCTACACTACAGTACCCGTCACTCTACCTGACACTACAGTAAACAACAGTAAACAACACTCTGCCTGAAACTACAGTAAACATCACTCTGCCCCACACTACAGTAAACATCACTCTGCCTGACGCTACAGTAAACATTACTCTGCCTGACACTACAGTAAACATCACTCTGCCCGACACTACAGTAAACATCACTCTGCCTGAAACTACAATAAACATCACTCTGCCTGAAACTACAGTAAACATCACTCTGCCTAAAACTACAGTAAACATCACTCTGCCCGACACTACAGTAAACATCACTCTGCCCGACACTACAGTAAACATCACTCTGCCTGACACTACAGTAAACATCACTCTGCCCTACACTACAGTAAACATCACTCTGCCTGAAACTACAATAAACATCACTCTGCCTGAAACTACAGTAAACATCACTCTGCCTGAAACTACAGTAAACATCACTCTTCCTGAAACTACAGTAAACATCACTCTGCCTGAAACTACAGTACACATCACTCTGCCTGAAACTACAGTAAACATCACTCTGCCCTACACTACAGTAAACATCACTCTGCTCTACACTACAGTAAACATCACTCTGCATGACACTACAGTAAACATCACTCTGCCTGAAACTACAGTAAACATTACTCTGCCTTACACTACAGCAAACATCACTCTGCCCGACACTACAGTAAACATCACTCTGCCTGACACTACAGTAAACATCACTCTACCTGGCACTACAGTAAACATCACTCTGCCCGACAATACAGTAAACATCACTCTGCCCTACACTACAGTAAACATCACTCTGCCCTACACTACAGTAAACATCACTCTGCCCGACACTACAGTAAACATCACTCTGCCCTACACTACAGTACCCGTCACTCTACATGACACTACAGTAAACAACACTCTGCCTGAAACTACAGTAAACATCACTCTGCCCCACACTACAGTAAACATCACTCTGCCTGACGCTACAGTAAACATTACTCTGCCCCACACTACAGTAAACATCACTCTGCCTGACACTACAGTAAACATCACTCTGCCTGACACTACAGTAAACATCACTCTGCCCTACACTACAGTAAACATCACTCTACCTGGCACTACAGTAAACATCACTCTGCCCGACACTACAATAAACATCACTCTGCCCTACACTACAGTAAACATCACTCTGCCCTACACTACAGTAAACATCACTCTGCCCGACACTACAGTAAACATCACTCTGCCCTACACTACAGTACCCGTCACTCTACCTGACACTACAGTAAACAACACTCTGCCTGAAACTACAGTAAACATCACTCTGCCCCACACTACAGTAAACATCACTCTGCCTGACGCTACAGTAAACATTACTCTGCCTGACACTACAGTAAACATCACTCTGCCCGACACTACAGTAAACATCACTCTGCCTGAAACTACAATAAACATCACTCTGCCTGAAACTACAGTAAACATCACTCTGCCTAAAACTACAGTAAACATCACTCTGCCCGACACTACAGTAAACATCACTCTGCCCGACACTACAGTAAACATCACTCTGCCTGACACTACAGTAAACATCACTCTGCCCTACACTACAGTAAACATCACTCTGCCTGAAACTACAATAAACATCACTCTGCCTGAAACTACAGTAAACATCACTCTGCCTGAAACTACAGTAAACATCACTCTTCCTGAAACTACAGTGAACATCACTCTGCCTGAAACTACAGTACACATCACTCTGCCTGAAACTACAGTAAACATCACTCTGCCCTACACTACAGTAAACATCACTCTGCTCTACACTACAGTAAACATCACTCTGCATGACACTACAGTAAACATCACTCTGCCTGAAACTACAGTAAACATTACTCTGCCTGACACTACAGCAAACATCACTCTGCCCGACACTACAGTAAACATCACTCTGCCTGACACTACAGTGAACATCACTCTACCTGGCACTACAGTAAACATCACTCTGCCCGACACTACAGTAAACATCACTCTGCCCTACACTACAGTAAACATCACTCTGCCCTACACTACAGTAAACATCACTCTGCCCGACACTACAGTAAACATCACTCTGCCCTACACTACAGTACCCGTCACTCTACCTGAAACTACAGTAAACATCACTCTGCCTAAAACTACAGTAAACATCACTCTGCCCGACACTACAGTAAACATCACTCTGCCCGACACTTCAGTAAACATCACTCTGCCTGACACTACAGTAAACATCTCTCTGCCCTACACTACAGTAAACATCACTCTGCCTGAAACTACAATAAACATCACTCTGCCTGAAACTACAGTAAACATCACTCTGCCTGAAACTACAGTAAACATCACTCTTCCTGAAACTACAGTAAACATCACTCTGCCTGAAACTACAGTACACATCACTCTGCCTGAAACTACATTAAACATCACTCTGCCCTACACTACAGTAAACATCACTCTGCTCTACACTACAGTAAACATCACTCTGACTGACACTACAGTAAACATCACTCTGCCTGAAACTACAGTAAACATTACTCTGCCTGACACTACAGTAAACATCACTCTGCCCTACACTACAGTAAACATCACTCTACCTGGCACTACAGTAAACATCACTCTGCCCGACACTACAATAAACATCACTCTGCCCTACACTACAGTAAACATCACTCTGCCCTACACTACAGTAAACATCACTCTGCCCGACACTACAGTAAACATCACTCTGCCCTACACTACAGTACCCGTCACTCTACCTGACACTACAGTAAACAACAGTAAACAACACTCTGCCTGAAACTACAGTAAACATCACTCTGCCCCACACTACAGTAAACATCACTCTGCCTGACGCTACAGTAAACATTACTCTGCCCCACACTACAGTAAACATCACTCTGCCTGACACTACAGTAAACATCACTCTGCCTGACACTACAGTAAACATCACTCTGCCTGACACTACAGTAAACATCACTCTGCCCTACACTACAGTAAACATCACTCTGCCTGAAACTACAATAAACATCACTCTGCCTGAAACTACAGTAAACATCACTCTGCCTGACACTACAGTAAACATCACTCTGCCCTACACTACAGTAAACATCACTCTGCCTGAAACTACAATAAACATCACTCTGCCTGAAACTACAGTAAACATCACTCTGCCTGAAACTACAGTAAACATCACTCTGCCTGAAACTACAGTAAACATCACTCTGCCTGAAACTACAGTAAACATCACTCTGCCTGAAACTACAGTAAACTTCACTCTGCCTGAAACTACAATAAACATCACTCTGCCCTACACTACAGTAAACATCACTCTGCCCTACACTACAGTAAACATCACTCTGACTGACACTACAGTAAACATCACTCTGCCTGAAACTACAGTAAACATTACTCTGCCTGACACTACAGTAAACATCACTCTGCCCAACACTACAGTAAACATCACTCTACCTGGCACTACAGTAAACATCACTCTGCCCGACACTACAATAAACATCACTCTGCCCTACACTACAGTAAACATCACTCTGCCCTACACTACAGTAAACATCACTCTGCCCTACACTACAGTAAACATCACTCTGCCCTACACTACAGTACCCGTCACTCTACCTGACACTACAGTAAACAACAGTAAACAACACTCTGCCTGAAACTACAGTAAACATCACTCTGCCCCACACTACAGTAAACATCACTCTGCCTGACGCTACAGTAAACATTACTCTGCCTGACACTACAGTAAACATCACTCTGCCCGACACTACAGTAAACATCACTCTGCCTGAAACTACAATAAACATCACTCTGCCTGAAACTACAGTAAACATCACTCTGCCTAAAACTACAGTAAACATCACTCTGCCCGACACTACAGTAAACATCACTCTGCCCGACACTACAGTAAACATCACTCTGCCTGACACTACAGTAAACATCACTCTGCCCTACACTACAGTAAACATCACTCTGCCTGAAACTACAATAAACATCACTCTGCCTGAAACTACAGTAAACATCACTCTGCCTGAAACTACAGTAAACATCACTCTTCCTGAAACTACAGTAAACATCACTCTGCCTGAAACTACAGTACACATCACTCTGCCTGAAACTACAGTAAACATCACTCTGCCCTACACTACAGTAAACATCACTCTGCTCTACACTACAGTAAACATCACTCTGCATGACACTACAGTAAACATCACTCTGCCTGAAACTACAGTAAACATTACTCTGCCTGACACTACAGCAAACATCACTCTGCCCGAGACTACAGTAAAACATCACTCTGCCTGACACTACAGTAAACATCACTCTACCTGGCACTACAGTAAACATCACTCTGCCCGACAATACAGTAAACATCACTCTGCCCTACACTACAGTAAACATCACTCTGCCCTACACTACAGTAAACATCACTCTGCCCGACACTACAGTAAACATCACTCTGCCCTACACTACAGTACCCGTCACTCTACCTGACACTACAGTAAACAACAGTAAACAACACTCTGCCTGAAACTACAGTAAACATCACTCTGCCCCACACTACAGTAAACATCACTCTGCCTGAAACTACAGTACACATCACTCTGCCTGAAACTACAGTAAACATCACTCTGCCCTACACTACAGTAAACATCACTCTGCTCTACACTACAGTAAACATCACTCTGCATGACACTACAGTAAACATCACTCTGCCTGAAACTACAGTAAACATTACTCTGCCTGACACTACAGCAAACATCACTCTGCCCGACACTACAGTAAACATCACTCTGCCTGACACTACAGTAAACATCACTCTACCTGGCACTACAGTAAACATCACTCTGCCCGACAATACAGTAAACATCACTCTGCCCTACACTACAGTAAACATCACTCTGCCCTACACTACAGTAAACATCACTCTGCCCGACACTACAGTAAACATCACTCTGCCCTACACTACAGTACCCGTCACTCTACCTGACACTACAGTAAACAACACTCTGCCTGAAACTACAGTAAACATCACTCTGCCCCACACTACAGTAAACATCACTCTGCCTGACGCTACAGTAAACATTACTCTGCCCCACACTACAGTAAACATCACTCTGCCTGACACTACAGTAAACATCACTCTGCCTGACACTACAGTAAACATCACTCTGCCCTACACTACAGTAAACATCACTCTACCTGGCACTACAGTAAACATCACTCTGCCCGACACTACAATAAACATCACTCTGCCCTACACTACAGTAAACATCACTCTGCCCTACACTACAGTAAACATCACTCTGCCCGACACTACAGTAAACATCACTCTGCCCTACACTACAGTACCCGTCACTCTACCTGACACTACAGTAAACAACAGTAAACAACATTCTGCCTGAAACTACAGTAAACATCACTCTGCCCCACACTACAGTAAACATCACTCTGCCTGACGCTACAGTAAACATTACTCTGCCTGACACTACAGTAAACATCACTCTGCCTGAAACTACAATAAACATCACTCTGCCTGAAACTACAGTAAACATCACTCTGCCTAAAACTACAGTAAACATCACTCTGCCCGACACTACAGTAAACATCACTCTGCCCGACACTACAGTAAACATCACTCTGCCTGACACTACAGTAAACATCACTCTGCCCTACACTACAGTAAACATCACTCTGCCTGAAACTACAATAAACATCACTCTGCCTGAAACTACAGTAAACATCACTCTGCCTGAAACTACAGTAAACATCACTCTTCCTGAAACTACAGTGAACATCACTCTGCCTGAAACTACAGTACACATCACTCTGCCTGAAACTACAGTAAACATCACTCTGCCCTACACTACAGTAAACATCACTCTGCTCTACACTACAGTAAACATCACTCTGCATGACACTACAGTAAACATCACTCTGCCTGAAACTACAGTAAACATTACTCTGCCTGACACTACAGCAAACATCACTCTGCCCGACACTACAGTAAACATCACTCTGCCTGACACTACAGTAAACATCACTCTACCTGGCACTACAGTAAACATCACTCTGCCCGACACTACAGTAAACATCACTCTGCCCTACACTACAGTAAACATCACTCTGCCCTACACTACAGTAAACATCACTCTGCCCGACACTACAGTAAACATCACTCTGCCCTACACTACAGTACCCTTCACTCTACCTGAAACTACAGTAAACATCACTCTGCCTAAAACTACAGTAAACATCACTCTGCCCGACACTACAGTAAACATCACTCTGCCCGACACTTCAGTAAACATCACTCTGCCTGACACTACAGTAAACATCACTCTGCCCTACACTACAGTAAACATCACTCTGCCTGAAACTACAATAAACATCACTCTGCCTGAAACTACAGTAAACATCACTCTGCCTGAAACTACAGTAAACATCACTCTTCCTGAAACTACAGTAAACATCACTCTGCCTGAAACTACAGTACACATCACTCTGCCTGAAACTACAGTAAACATCACTCTGCCCTACACTACAGTAAACATCACTCTGCTCTACACTACAGTAAACATCACTCTGCATGACACTACAGTAAACATCACTCTGCCTGAAACTACAGTAAACATTACTCTGCCTGACACTACAGCAAACATCACTCTGCCCGACACTACAGTAAACATCACTCTGCCTGACACTACAGTAAACATCACTCTACCTGGCACTACAGTAAACATCACTCTGCCCGACAATACAGTAAACATCACTCTGCCCTACACTACAGTAAACATCACTCTGCCCTACACTACAGTAAACATCACTCTGCCCGACACTACAGTAAACATCACTCTGCCCTACACTACAGTACCCGTCACTCTACCTGACACTACAGTAAACAACACTCTGCCTGAAACTACAGTAAACATCACTCTGCCCCACACTACAGTAAACATCACTCTGCCTGACGCTACAGTAAACATTACTCTGCCCCACACTACAGTAAACATCACTCTGCCTGACACTACAGTAAACATCACTCTGCCTGACACTACAGTAAACATCACTCTGCCCGACACTACAGTAAACATCACTCTGCCCTACACTACAGTAAACATCACTCTGCCCGACACTACAGTAAACATCACTCTGCCCTACACTACAGTACCTGTCACTCTGCCTGACGCTACAGTAAACATCACTCTGCCTGACACTACAGTACCTGTCACTCTGCCTGACGCTTCAGTACCCGTCACTCTGCCTGACGCTACAGTAGACATATCTGCACCAACAAATCCTTTAGAAGTCAAACTATCTGTTCTCTTCCAAAGATGTCAATGCTGTAGCCTATAAAAATATGTAAAGAGAGTCACTCACTCTACACATATAAACTCCCAGTTATTTATTGCGTAAAGCTTTTGTAGCAGAATTAACAGCTCGGTTTACTGCACTCTCAAACTTGTGAAGTTTAATCCGTTTATAATGTTTTGCTATTGGCCTCTAGTCAAGGAATGTGAATACTTAAATGCTGCAGTCTTAGGTGAGCATTCACTTACAATGTAGTGGCGTTAGGTTTTCAATTAAAGGTCAAAGAAGCTTGGGGATATTCTACGGGCGCTAATTTCATTTAATTTAATTCTAAATTCATTCATAATTTATGAACATAAGAAACATTTTACACAACATCATTAAAGTGCTGTACTAGATCTGCGGTACACATTTCAGGGTAAAATGAAATATATCCAATAATTCATCATGAGAATATCTCAAGGTAAGAATTAGCTTCCTTGGCAGGCTTTCCCCTGACTTAATCAGTCGACTCCACACAGAACCTTGATTGTTGGAGTCGAGCCATTAATAGGGCTCGCCAGTTTGAAGTCCTAAAACCCGGCAATGTGTTACCTCTGGGTTCATTCAGCCATCCCTATGTAAAGAATGTATGGCAAAAAAAAGGGCTTTGGAATAAACGTTGAAAATAATGTCTGTGGTTGACACAGACTATGGTGATCTTATACGTTTTGTTTCTATGAGATAATATCAGTCAGTTAACATGACCTTTATGAATACTGAAACCTGTTGAAGCCTGTTTTTTATCACAGAACTTATTTTTCAGGGTTTATCCAAGAACCCTAGAAAAACGGCACTGATTTTCTCCATAGGCTTTGTCAAAGAAACCATGGCAGAATTAGGGTCTACAAAAATACGACATTACCATTTATCTCTATACACTAGTGGTATGGGTAAAAGATTGGTGGTATGAGTAAAGGATTGGTGGTATGGGGAAAGGATTGGTGGTATGGGTAAAATATTGGTGGTATGGGTAAATTATTGGTGGTATGGGTAAAGGATTGGTGGTATGGGTAAAGGATTGGTGGTATGGGTAAAGGATTGGTGGTATGGGTAAAGGATTGGAGGTATGGGAAATTGTTGGAGGTATAGGTAAGGATTGGAGGTATGGGTAAAGGATTGGTGGTATGAGTAAATGATTGGTGATATGGGTAAAGGATTTGAGATATGGTTAAATGATTTGAGGTATGGGTAAAGGATTGGTGGTATGGGAAATTGTTGGTGGTATGGGTAAAGGATTGGTGGTATGGGTAAAGGATTGGAGGTATGGGGAAAGGATTGGTGGCATGGGTAAAGGATTGGTGGTATGGGTAAAGGGTTGGTGGTATGGGTAAATTATTTGAGGTATGGGTAAAGGTATTGGTGATCTGGGTTGTTACGTTCCCCAGTTTCTGTGTTGTGGTTTTGTTTGTATATGTGTGTTTCAGGAAATGGCTTCTTGAAATTCCCCCCCACAAGCAGCTGATTTGTCGGCCACATCGATGATTGGAGATCTGACCCCGCCCTCTCGTCAGGGGATACAGCGGTATCCCATTACAGACTCCTCCTCCAGCTGTATCCCATTACAGACTCCTCCTCCAGCTGTATCCCATTACAGACTCCTCCTCCAGCTATATCCCATTACAGACTCCTCCTCCAGCTAGTTCCCATTACAGACTCCTTCTCCAGCTAAATCCCATTACAGACTCCTCCTCCAGCGGTATCCCATTACAGACTCCTCCTCCAGCTAGTTCCCATTACAGACTCCTTCTCCAGCTGTATCCCATTACAGACTCCTCCTCCAGCTATATCCCATTACAGACTCCTCCTCCAGCTAGTTCCCATTACAGACTCCTCCTCCAGCTATATCCCATTACAGACTCCTCCTCCAGCTAGTTCCCATTACAGACTCCTCCTCCAGCTATATACCATTACAGACTCCTCCTCCAGCTATATCCCATTACAGACTCCTTCTCCAGCTAAATCCCATTACAGACTCCTCCTCCAGCGGTATCCCATTACAGACTCCTTCTCCAGCTATATAAGCCAGTGTTCCGTTACTCAGAAGAGAGATGAGGGCGATGTCCTGGTTTGGTTGTTTCTCAGATAGAGCTGATGGTTATGTCCTGTGTTGGTTAGTGTTGCTGAGAGAGCTTCTTGGTATGTCCTGTGTTTTCATTGTTGGTCTGTGTAATTGTTGTGAAGTATTTTTGTAGCCCTGTCCTGCAGACGTAGGTGTATGTCAAAAGGACTGTTTTTTGGGGGGGGTTTATTGAAATTGTTTCCTTAAGTTTGTATTATTCTGTTTCATTTGTTCCCAGGAGGGAAGGGGAAGGCACCTAGGGAGTCCTTAGGCAAGAGGCCGGCGGCCATACATAACCCGTAGTATTTACTGTTTATGCACACTAGGTAAGACCTGGGCGGACCATCCCCTGTATTTTGGTTAGTGCACCAGGTGGTGCTAGTTAGGTAAGTAGTGGGTAGGCAGATAAGGTAGGAGAGGGGGATTTGACATTTACTTTCTTTGCTTTGGTTCCATCCAGTCCCTTTTCCCAAATTTACCATGTGAAGGAAATAAATTCCCAGTAAACGGTAACTTCTCTGCCTTTGTCATCCTTAATCGCACTTACAGCCCCATACCTCTTTCACTCCACGCGGAATTGAGTTGTAGCAGAGTGTTGCGTTCCCTCTTCCTAAAGGCGTGCGTAACAAGGTAAAGGACAAGAATTATGGGTAAAGGATTGGTGGTATGGGTAAAGGATTGGTGGTATGGGTAAAGGATTGGTGGTATGGGTAAAGGATTGGTGGTATGGGTAAAGGACTAGAGGTATGGGTAAAGGGCTGGAGGTATGGGTAAAGGGCTGGAGGTATGGGTAAAGGATTGGTGGTATGGGTAAAGGATTGGTGGTATGGGTAAAGGATTGGTGGTATGGGTAAAGGGCTGGAGGTATGGGTAAAGGATTGGTGGTATGGGTAAAGGATTGGTGGTATGGGTAAAGGGCTGGAGGTATGGGTAAAGGATTGGTGGTATGGGTAAAGGATTGGTGGTATGGGTAAAGGATTGGTGGTATGGGTAAAGGGCTGGAGGTATGGGTAAAGGATTGGTGGTATGGGTAAAGGATTGGTGGTATGGGTAAAGGATTGGTGGTATGGGTAAAGGGCTGGAGGTATGGGTAAAGGGTTGGTGGTGATAACATATTAATGTGCTGAAACTGATGGAATACCATCAGGGATGGAAATGAAGCTAGCCAGAGGCACTAGCCTGCTGGGACACTGAATAATTGAATCTGCAGAACATGTGTTTCAACACTTTGAATTACACAGCAGTTGGATAATGTGCATACAGTTCAGTGCTAGAAATGGCCAAATGCATAGTCGATCTACTGACATACAACTCATTGGTTAAGGAACGCTGTGCCTGTTCATCGTTGTTAGTGATAAAACAATCTACTTGGCCACAATTTACAAGACTGGTAGCTTTTTTGACATGGTCACCAACCCCTCCATGCCACAGTTAGCTACTTACTCCTCTCCTCCTCCTGTTGATAGTTAGGACTGCCACTATAGTATCATTGAATGAAAATGGCACCCTATTCCCTAAATAGTGCACTACTTTTTTACCAGGGCCCGTCACGTAGAGCACTATCTAGGAAATAAGTTGCCATGTGGAATGTAGCCACACTCTCAGCCGGGGAGAGGATGACGTGATGTTGTGGAACCTACAACCAATTTTTAGAAGGTTAGTAATTAATGAAATGGAAGAAGATGAGACATTGTGTGACGACATCCATGTCAAGCATTGTTGAGTAACATCAAGACACTGTACACTCTTAGGAAAACTGGATCCAAAAGGGTTATTCAGCTGTCCTCATAGCAGAACCTTTTTTTGGTCCCAAGTAGACCCCTTTTGACCCCCAAAATATTTATTCTTCAGGGACAACCGAAGAACCTTTTTAGTTTCTAGATAGCACCTTCTTTTCCAAGAGTGTCCATTAGAGCTGAGGCACGGGGGAGAAGATGACCGAAGACCACCAGCAGTGGAGAGCTTTTGTTGTTGCCCGTGGCACCAGCAGGTGTAATGGGATGAGTGAGTGAGAGCTAGACATGTGGGATATTAATTTGATCACTCTTTTGTTGGTGTGAATTTTCCTGCACAGAAGGAAATGCAAAGCTTCTAAAGTGGATCATTTTCACTTTAAAATGTCAGACTTGATTTGCAATAATGAAAAATGTATCAACCCCTACAAAAACATTGTTGTTAATTATAATATACATAATATTTGTTGTTGCTGCAGGATTATCTTCCTGCTGTAGAAAATTGGCTCAAATTAAGATCCTACATCTGTATATATATCGTCCAGTGCCAGGCAGTGTGAGGTAATATGTATTGTATTTAATGTAATTTCCCTTAGACCAGGAGTACACAGGGGCCCCAGGGCTTTGGTCTTGACAATCTAGATTTATTTTTCCTTGGGGGTCAGGTCTTGGCGCAGCGTCTGATGTGGCTGTGTACAGCTATATGAGAGAGGCAGAACAGAGATAGGATCTTCATTTGAGCCAGTTTGCCACAGCGGGAAAGTAATCCTGCAGCAACATGAAATGTAATTGTGTGGATTATAATTAACAGACATTTTTGTAGGGGTTGATAATACATTGTTCATAAGGGAAAATCAAGTCTGAAATGTCAAAGTGGAGATTACAAACTTGTAACGTGTACTCAAGGAGTCGGGAAGCAAGTACAGGGAGTGAATATTTAATAAATAAACAAACATGGAACAATACAGGAAACACGAGTAGCGTAAGGACATGAAACAAACAGAGTCAATAATGCCCAGGGAAAGAATCCAAGGGAGTGAGAGACATAGGGAAGGTAATCAGGAAAGTGATGGAATCCAGGTGAGTCTGAGGCGCTGGAGCGCGTAACGATGGTGACAGATGTGTATAATAATAAGCAGACTGGCGACCTAGAGCACCGGAGAGGGAGTATACGTGACAGAACTTCAGAAGCATTCAAATAAACCTCAAATAAACAACATGTTTTACATTTCCTGCATTGCAGGAAAGTTATCCTGCGTAAGGGTGATCATATCTCTCCATTTCACAGAGAGTAATTACAGTCAACAGGTGATTGGTAGACAGTCTCCATGTTTAAAAGGTGAGCCAATCTGAAATGCCTGATGGACTTGAGGTCTTGCTTGTAGACAGATGTCGTTGATATTAATTTTAAATGTGAGTGGCCAGTTGATCTTCTTCATTCTGTAGAGAATGTTTTTTGGTGGATTCAGACAGCCAAATATGACATACCCAAATCTAACTGCCTGAACTGTATAGTACCGTAGCTCAGGACCTGAAGCAAGGATATGCATATTCTTGATACTAATTCAAAAGAAACACTTTGGAGTTTGTGAAGATGTGAAATTAATGTAAGAGAATAACACATTAGATCTGGTAAAAGATAAAACAAACAAAAAAACATGTATTTTCTATTTTTATTTTATCATCTTTGAAATGCAAAAGAAAGGCCATACGTTGACATAAGAATCTGGGTGTAATTTAGATGTTGTCCACAAGAGGGGAGCAGTGGGTGTGTGCAACGTTTCAGACATATACATTCAAGAATGAGATATTTACATAATATTTTGTATAAAGTCTCCCAGGTGTCCCTCACAAGTTTGCCCAAATCTACCAAAGTGGCCAAATGATACATTTCCAAGTACATAACTAAATTACAGAGAACATACAAAAATGCTATGGTAATAAAAAAATACAAGTTTACACTTTAATTTTTAATTTTTTTATTTCACCTTTATTTAGCCAGGTAGGCTAGTTGAGAACAAGTTCTCATTTGCAACTGCGACCAGGCCAAGATAAAGCAAAGCAGTTCGACAAATACAACAACACAGAGTTACACATGGAATAAACAAACATACAATCAATAATACAGTAGAAAAATCTATATACAGCATGTGCAAATGAGGTAGAATAACAGAGGTAAGGCATTAAATAGGCCATGGTGGCAAAGTAAATACAATATAGCAATTAATCACTGGAATGGTAGGATGTGCACAAGATTCATGTGCAAGTTGAGATACTGGGGTGCAAAGGAGCAAGATAAATAAATAAATACAGTATGGGGATGAGGTAGATTGGATGGGCTATTTACAGATTAGCTATGTACAGGTGCAGTGATCTGTGAGCTGCTCTGACAGCTGGTAATTAAAGCTAGTGAGGGAGGTAAGAGTCTCCAGCTTCAGAGATTTTTGCAGTTCGTTCCAGTCATTGACAGCAGAGAACTGGAAGGAGAGGTGGCCAAAGGAAGAATTGGCTTTGGGGGTGACCAGTGAGATATACCTGCTGGAGCGCGTGCTACGGATGCGTGCTGCTATGGTGACCAGTGAGCTGAAATAAGGCGGGGCTTTACCTAGCAGAGACTTGTAGATAACCTGGAGCCAGTGGGTTTGGTGACGAATATGAAGCGAGGGCCAGCCAACGAGATCATACAGGTCGCAGTGGTGGGTAGTATATGGGGCTTTGGTGACAAAATGTATGGCACTGTGATAGACTGCATACAATTTGTTGAGTAGAGTGTTGGAGGCTATTTTGTAAATGACATCGCCGAAGTCGAGAATCGGCAGAATGGTCAGTTTTATGAGGGTATGTTTGGCAGCATGAGTGAAGGACGCTTTGTTGTGAAATAGGAAGTCGATTCTACATTTAATTTTGGATTGGAGATGTTTAATGTGAGTCTGGAAGAGGAGTTTAGTCTAACCAGACACCTAGGTATTTGTAGTTGTCCACATATTCTACGTCAGAACCGTCGAGAGTATGCTGGACGGGCGGGCAGGTGCGGGCAGCGATCGGTTGAAGAGCATGCATTTAGTTTTACTTGCATTTAAGAGCAGTTGGAGGCCATGGAAGGAGAGTTGTATGGCATTGAAGCTCATCTGGAGGTTAGTTAACACAGTGTCCAATGAAGGGCCAGAGGTATACAGAATGGTGCTGTCTACATAGAGGTGGATCAAAGAATCACCAGCAGCGAGAGCGACATTTTGATGTATACAGAGAAGAGAGTCGGCCCGAGAATTGAACTCTGTGGCATACCCCCATATAGACTGCCAGAGGTCCAGACAACAGGTCCTCCGATTTGACATACTGAACTCTATCGGAGAAGTAGTTGGTGAACCAAGCGAGGCAATCATTTGAGATACCAAGGCTGTTGAGTCTGCCAATAAGAATGTTGTGATTGACAGAGTAACAAGCCTTAGCCAGGTCGATGAATACAGCTGCACAGTAATGTCTCTTATCGATGGCGGTTATGATATCGTTTAGGACCTTGAGCGTGGCTGAGGTGCACCCATGACCAGCTCTGAAACCAGATTGCATAGCGGAGAAGGTACAGTGATATTCGAAATGGTCGGTAATCTGTTTGTTTACTTGTCTTTCAAAGACCTTAGAAAGGCAGGGTAGAATAGATATAGGTCTGTAGAAGTTTGGGTCTAGAGTGTCTCCCCCTTTGAAGAAGGGGATGACTGCGGCAGCTTTCCAATCTCTAGATCAGTGTTTCTTAAACTATGGGTCGGGTCCCAAAGTGGGCCCTGGGCATGTGAGAGGTGGGTCGCGAGTTATAAGAATACATCTATAATAACACACTATTGGAGGATGATTTGGGTCACGGAAGGATGGTCAATTTCTCATTTGGGTCTTGAGTTGAAAAAGTTATACTCACAGACATTATTTTAAAAGGTTTAGAGTGTTTTCTATCCAATACTACCAATTATATGCATATCCTAGCTTCTGAGCCTGAGTAACAGGCAGTTTACTTTGGGCACCACATTCATCCAAACTTCCGAATACTGCCCCCTGTCCCGAAGAAGTTTTAATGATGGGATGGAGGACTTGAATGTTATGTCTGAAGTTGGCACAGGTTATCTTACTCTCTACCACTACTGAGTATTTTTTTTTTTAACTCAAGTTTACTATTAATACCTATTTAAGTAAACCTTCATTATACCAGGGGGTGAGTATGGAGAACACAATCACTATAATGAAATACATGGATCAATAGGCAAAAAGACACATAGACAATATTAACATATTGTATGCCTCAGGTCTTCCTTGGTGTTCACATCACCAACAAACTAACATGGCCCAAGCACACCAAGACAGTCGTGAAGAGGGCACGACAAAACCTATTCCCCCTCAGGAGACTGAAAAGATTTGGCACTGGTCCTCAGATCCACTAAAGGTTCTACAGCTGCACCATCGAGAGCATCCTGACTGGTTGCATCACTGCCTGGTATGGCAACTTCTCGGCCTCTGACTGTAAGACACTACAGAGGGTAGTGCGTACAGCCCAGTGCATCACTGGGGCCAAGCTTCCTGCTATCCAGGACCTCTACACCAGGCGGTGTCAGAGGAAGGCCCTAGTGGCTGGAGCGGTACCGGAGAGCCAAGTGTAGGTCCAAGAGGCTTCTAAACAGCTTCTACCCCCAAGCCATAAGACTCCTTAACATCTAATCAAATGGCGACCCAGACTATTTGCGCTCTATTTGCGCTCTCCCCCCCTCTTTTGCGCTGCTGCTACTCTCTGTTATTATCTACGCATAGTCACTTTAATAACTCTCCCTACATGTACATATTACCTCAATTACCTCGACTAACCGGTGCGCCTGCACATTTACTCTGTACCGGTACCCCCTGTATATAGCCTCGCTTGTGTTATTTTACTGCTGTTCTTTAATTTGTTAATTTTATTTCTCATGCTTATATTTATTTATTTTTATATTTTTTACTGCATTTTTGGTTAAGTAAGCATTGCACCGTAAGGTCTACACCTGTTGTATTCGGCTCATGTGACATACATTTGATTTGATTTGATTTATATTATATTTACACATATATAGAAATCAAAGACATATATCTTAATGAATATGCAACCATTTAAGACTGGATTAGCATGAGAAACAAAAACATATTTTACTTACTGATCTAAAAGTGACCTTCTCCTTCTAATCTTTCTTTGCGCGCAAGACTCCTTCTGCCACTCTCCTGGTCAATTTCTGCAATAATCTCATCCAAATGTGTTTACTTGAAGTTTGATTTAACATTTATTCTCTTAGTAGCCATGTTTGAAGAAGAAGAGCAAAGCACTGGGTAACGTAAACACCCTTGCGTCATGTGGATTTTCAAATGCAGAATGAATCGTGTTGCGCATAGCCATGAGACAATGGCCATCAGTCATACAAAGGGCCATCACATATTCATATAAAGCCTAGTTCATTAGCTATCTAGCTAGCTATGTTTCGAAACGATAGGTGATCATTGGACCAATAGACTGTCAATCAAGTGAACACCACCCGTCTCATTGGTGCGTAATGATGGCTGTTCTTCATGGGCTAATTGAAGTGTTGTGTAGTCAATACGTAATGTAGAATTTGGTTGCCTTCTAGAGTGTATGAGGATTGCACAGAAACTGAACTTGACCAGGTGAAACAAGGTTTAGCTGGTTAGATTATTTTGTTGCAAGTTGAAAGATTCGGAATGAATGTGAAACACAGTATGCAACATGGATCGTGTTAGGATGTGAAAATGTATTTTATCAAACAAACCATGCTACACTTTATCTCTGGGACACTCAGGATGACAAATCAGAGCAAGATTACTGAATGTAAGTATATTATACACCGTCAGAGGTGAATGTATCAAACCAGTTGCCTTGATAAAAGTGTTTTGTTGTTGTGCACTATCCTCAAACAATAGCATGGTATTTTTCCACTGTAATAACTACTGTAAATTGGACAATGCACTAAGAAAGCTTATATGATTGTTAATCTGACCATATAAGATATGTCTTTGTCCCGGGAAAGTTGGCTTTTGTTTACAATGCCATTCTAGTCAAATATCGCATATTGAGCAGCAACTGTCCCGATTTAGGGACTTGATCAAGTAGAAGTTAAACAGAAACCAGCTGTTTGCACTCGGCAGCCAATGAATACAATCAATTGATCACTGTAGCAGATGTGAGGTACAGATACAGAGAGTGTTGTTATAGCTACAGATAAAGGCAGTGTTGCTAGAGTTACAGATACAGAAAGTGTTGCCATAGCTACAGATACATCCAGTGTTGTTATAGCTACAGATAAAGGCAGTGTTGCTATAGTTACAGATACAGAAAGTGTAATGGCCATCGAAGGGAGTAGACCAAGGCGCAGCGGGTTGAGTGCTCATAATTCACTTTATTTTAGAACACTAAACAAAACAAGAAACGAACGACAGCCAAACAGTTCTGTCAGGTACACGAAACACTAAACAGAAAATAACCACCCACAAACACAATCAGGAAGAAAACCATTCTTAAATATATTCTCTAATTAGAGGCAACGAGATACAGCTGCCTCCAATTAGAGACGAATCCCAAACACTTCCAACCTAGACATAGACAACCTAGAATAAACATATAAATAGACTAACATAACCCAGAAACCCCGAAACACACAAACCAAACACCTCCTGCCACGCCCTGACCAAACTACAATAACAAAAAAAACATTTTACTGGTCAGGACGTGACATAAATTGTTGCCATAGCTACAAATGCAAACAGTTTTGCTATAGCTACAGATACAGGCAGTGTTGCTACAGTGCTTAGCAAAAGTATTCATCCTCCTTGACGTTTTTCCTATTTTGTTGCATTACAACCTGTAATTTAAATAGATTTTTATTTGGATTTCAATTAATGGACGTGCAATAAATAGTCCAAATTGGTGAAGTGAAATGAAAAAAATTACTTATTTCAAAATGTTCAAAACGGAAAAGTGGTGCGTGCATATGTATTCACCCACTTTGCTATGAAGCCCCTAAATAAGATCTGGTGCAACCAATTGCCTTCAGAAGTCAGTTAATTAGTTAAATAAAGTCCAACTGTGTGCAATCTGAGTGTCCCATGATCTCGGTATATATACACCTGATCTGAAAGGCCCCAGAGTCTGCAACACCGTTAAGCAAGGGGCACCACCAAGCAAGACCAAGGAGCTCTCAGGTCATGGACAAAGTTGTGAAGAAGTACAGATCAGGGTTGGGTTATAAGAAAATATCTGGAACTTTGAACATCCCACTGGGCTTTACAGAAGAGTGGCCAGAAAAAAATACATTGCTTAAAGAATAAAATAAGCAAACATGTTTGGTGTTCGGCAAAAGGCATGTGGGAGACTCCCCAAACATATGGAAGAAGCTACTCTGGTCAGATGAGACTAAAATGATGCATTTTGGCCATCAAGGAAAATGCTATGTCTGGCGCAAACCCAACACCTCTCATCACCCCGAGTTCACCATCCCCACAGTGAAGCATGGTGGTGGCAGCATCATGCTGTGGGGATGTTTTTCATCGGCAGGGACAGGGAAACTGGTCAGAATTGAAGGAAAGATGGATAGCGCTAAATGCAGGGAAATGTTTGAGGGAAGGAAACCTGTTACAGTCTTCCAGAGATTTGAGACTGGGACGGAGGTTCACCTTCCAGCAGGACAATGGCCCTAAAGCAACACTTGAGTGGTTTAAGGGGAAACATTTAAATGTCTTGCAATGGCCTAGTCAAAGCCCAGACCTCAATCCAATTCAGAATCTGTGGAATGACTTAATATTTATGTTACGTCAGCGGAACCCATCCAACTTGAAGGAGCTCGAGCAGTTTTGCATTGAAGAATGGGAAAAAATCCCAGTGGCAAGATATGCCAAGCTTGTAGAGACATACCCCAAAAGACTTGCAGCTGTATTTGCTGCAAAAGGTGGCTTTACTAAGTATTGACTTTGGGGAGTTGAATAGTTATTCACGTTCATGTTCTGTTTTTTTTGTCTTATTTCTAGTTTGTTTCACAACAGCAAATATTTTGCATATTCAAAGTGGTAGGCATGTTGATTAAATCAAATGATACACACACCCCAAAAATCTATTTTAATTCCAGGTTGTAAGGCAACAAAATTGGAAAAATCCCAAGGGGGTGAATACTTTCGCAAGTCACTGTATGGCTACATATGCAGGTAGTGTTGGCTAGATTAGCCCATTATAAAGTTGAATTAGGCGTGTCACCCTCAAACCAACCAAAGTGATCATAATCTTGATCTCAAGTCTCCTATGTCCCACAAGACTTTGTTCATTAGCCCGCTGAACTAAAGCTTAGGCATCCGATTGGAGAACCAACACAAGTCCTCAGGTCTCAGCTGCCTCATCACACGAGTATAGTTCGTGGCTCACCGATCCACCTACCGTACACATATCAGGCCGTCATTGTAAATAGGAATTTGTTCTTCAATGACCTGCCTGGTAAAATAAAGGTGAAATAAAATAAACATGGGGTTAAACCAACATGAACGCATCAGAATATGTCAAATAGTGACATTTAACCATTGTTGTTCTATGTCACCCAAGCTGCCATCTGATGTACACACACTCCAAGAACTGACTCTGCTTCCAGTCAGTCACAGTCTTGGATTTCATTCACCCTGCCCACGTTCTGTATGTCACAGTGTTTGTTGTGTGTTTTCACCACCCGGCATAACTAAAGTTACTTTTAATAGAAAACTCTTGACAACAACACACTTATCTATTATCTGCTCCCATTGTCACATGTACCACGGCTAAATCAACACTGTCGGCAAGACAACATGTTTATCAGGTGGCAATTATGTCTCGTCTCTGTCTTTTAAACATAATTATACAGCGATTACTCCACCTTGCAGGGCTGAGAGAAAACCTATCTAATCACCCTGTAACTCTTCCTAAGGGGAATGTTGTTTGTGTGGCTAGTTTTAGAGGTAGGAGACAACTGGGCATCTCTCTCTGCCTCTCTTTCCCCAGAGGAGAGAACCAGGCAGGAGGAAGTAACCAGACAGGAGGAGAATTTTCTATTTATTATGAATCCCCATTAGTTCCTGCCAAGGCAGCAGATACTCTTCCTGGGGTTTATTATGGATCCCCTTTGTTCCTGCCAAGGCAGCAGCTACTCTTCCTGGGGTTTATTATGGATCCCCATTAGTTCCTGCCAAGGCAGCAGCTACTCTTCCTGGGGTTTATTATGGATCCCCCTTAGTTTCTGCCAAGGCAGCAGCTACTCTTCCTGGGGTTTATTATGGATCCCCATTAGTTCCTGCCAAGGCAGCAGCTACTCTTCCTGGGGTTTATTATGGATCCCCATTAGTTCCTGGAGGAGCGAACCAGGCAGGAGGAGAGAACCAGGTAGGAGGAGAACCAGGCAGGAGGGGGAGAGAACCAGTAAGGAGGAAATTCACCACTCCTACTCTGAGACACTGTGAAAAAGGGCCCTGGTTTACCAGACCTTTAGAATGAATTGGCATTAGGTAAAGTAAGTGCATGAGAGTCGGGGGCAAAGATGCACACTGTCTTAGTTAACATACTGGGGAGTTGTCATCACAACGTTGTTTGATGTGTTATTTATATGAAACGGGGTGTATTCACACGTTTTTCTATGACAAAGCTGTTACGTGCTTTAAAGTCCACGCTCATCGACACCTGCTGTTCAACAACCTTCTCTCCTAAAGCCACAACAATTCGATTTTTGATTTAGTCTTGAAACACAAATTTGAGGCACATTGCATCACATCACATCACACGCACGCACACACGTGCACACCGGCAGGCAGACAGATGCCCTGGATGCATGAAAATGTGATTCTGCAATTGAATAAGAATGAATGAAGCATTTTTTATTAACCTTATGAGATTTACTGGAAGTATCGTTGTACACTGTACAACATGGCCAGCTAATGTATTGATATCACATGTACTGACTGTTAGGTTCTACTTTCTCAGAGTAAAAACTCAACAGATACTATGAAAAGCTTAAACCAAGTTTAATTCTCCCCAGATGATCAATACAGCTTTCATTAGATGATGACATATTCAAACGAACGTTGATATTTAACTATGCCGAGTCTCCTCCTACACGTCTGAACAGTCAATACATCTCTGTTGCTAGACAGAACCTTACTGATATTTGTTCTTCCTCAATTCATCTGACTTCTCACCCCAAAGTGCTCACTCCTCCCTACCTCACGGATGTTATGGTGACTGGTACCAGACTCTGTCTCTTCTCCTGCCAGAGGATCCCTCCCATAGGATCACCTGATGGCTAACAATAACATATCCTGACATAATGTAAACGCTATACATTACCCTCTCTCTTCCTCAGTGACATGAATAAGTATATTTTAATATTCTCAGAAACCAACATGACAAGCACGGACACAATGCTGGTAACATATGTTGGTCCCTGTTTCACAATGTAGCCTGCAATACTTAGACAACAAAGGCTTTCCAAATGGCATTCTATTCCTTACCCACTGGGCACCGATGTCAATTCAACGTCTATTGCATGTTAGTTCAACGTCATTTCCTTGAAATGACATGAAAACAACATTGCCTCAACAAGTGTGTGCCCAGTGGATATATAGTGCACAAACTTTGACCCCAGCCCTGGTGGCACAAGGGAATCTGGTGCTATTTTGGGGACACACACAATATCTCAATACTCAATCAATGCAATATGAACAATGAGGTAAATGGGGTTCGAGGTGGTTTTCAGGTATCACATGTATTTACTGGACATGGTAGATGTATTTCAGAGTGAAATACCTTTCATTACCTTCAGTCAATTGACTTTCAAGGAGAGTAACGTTGACAAGGCCCCATAAAAGACTGGAGTCAAGCTGCTTTACTACAGAAACAGGAGATGGACTAGTGTCCTGTCCAGAGTGTACTTGTACATCAAGCTGCCTCACTACAGAAACAGGAGATGGACTAGTGTCCTGTCCACGGGGGTGTACTTGTACATCAAGCTGCCTCACTACAGAAACAGGAGATGGACTAGTGTCCTGTCCACGGGGGTGTACTTGTACATCAAGCTGCCTCACTACAGAAACAGGAGATAGACTAGCGTCCTGAGAAAGGAGAGCGTGCGAGAGCAGAGATGTTGGAGAGATAGAGAGAGGAGTGTGGAGAGCGGGAGAGAGGAACAGAGGAGAGAGATAAAGCCTTGATAAAGTATTGATAAGTTCAAGTAAACAACATCAAAGTCAAGGGTAAAATCAATTTAGTTGTAGTGAGATTAAGACAACACTATGTTGGCATTTGTTTATATTTAGCCATTGACTGCATGCCCTTGATTTGAGGAATAGATTGCATCCTGGTGGGATTTTTTTCTCTCAACATAACTCAGGTAGCAACTGAGGGTGGGATAGCAGGAGCAAGTAAAGTACAGTAGCTACCAGCTGTGCCATGAAGGAGCATATATCTTGCTGGAGACTGTAGTACATTGTAAGCACATGATTTTGACCATTTGGTTAAATATTTTTCATTCAAAAAACCTTTTCCAAGAGGCTCTAGAACACTCACGTTCCGTAAACTTCTGGTTAGATCTCATAGAAAAAAGATGATAAGAGGAATTGCCCTTTAAATCAGAATAAAAAATGTAATTTTAGCTCCAGGCGTTTGTGTTTTCCTGGAAAATGGATAACGCATTAAGAAAGAGTTAGACCTTATGTAACTGGGGAAAAAAATATTGGATCATTAGACTGTCACCACACCATGTGGTCTATATGAGATTTAAAAAAAAATGTTCAGCAAAGATCTGTGAAAGTATCATCTCAGACAGATGTATCATCTTTTGGACAGATCTGGGTCCTCCTCCCTTTTAGACCTGGGTCCTCCTCCCTGTTAGATCTGGGTCCTCCTAACTTTTACACAGGCTTGGGCCCCTCCTCCATTTTAGACAGACTTTGGTCCTCCGAACTGACAGACCTAGGCCCTCCTCCCTGACATGCTTGGGACCTCTTCCCTGTTAGACCTGGGCCCTCCTCCCTGCTCTGCTCTATTTTATTAGGCAAGTCAGTTAAGAACACATTTTTGTTTACAATGACGGCCTACACCAGCCAAACCCAGACGATGCTGGGCAGATTGTACACTGCCCTATGGGACTTCCAATCACGGCCGGGATTCAAACCAGGGTGTCTGTAGTGACGCCTCTAGCAATGAGATGCAGTGTCTTAGACTGCTGCGCCACTCAGGAGCCCATACAGTGCCTTTGGAAAATATTCAGACCCCATGACATATCAACATTTTGTTAGGATACAACCTTATTCTAAAATGTTTTATTGTTTTTTTCTCAATCTACACACATTACACCATAATGACAAAGCAAAAACAGGTTTTGCAAATGTGTTAAAAAATTAATAAATATCACATTTACATAAATATTCAGACCCTTAACTCAGTACTGTGTTTAAGCCCCTTTGGCAGTGATTACAGCCCATATCAATCAATCACATTTATTTATAAAGCCCTTTTTATATCAGCTGATGTCACAAAGTGCTGTACAGAAACCCAGCCTAAAACCCCAAACAGCAAGCAATGCAGGTGCAGAAGCACGGTGGCTAGGACAAACTCCCTAGAAAGTCCAGAACCTAGGAAGAAACCTAGAGAGGAACCAGGCTATGAGGGGTGGCCAGTCCTCTTCTGGCTGTGCTGGGTGGAGATTATAACTGAACATGGCCAAGATGTTCAAAGGTTCATAGATGACCAGCAGGGTCAAATAATAATAATCACAGTGGTTGTCGAGGGTGCAACAGGTCAGCACCTCAGGAGTAAATGTTAGTTGGCTTTTCATAGCCGATCATTCAGAGTATCTCTACCGCTCCTGCTGTCTCTAGAGAGTTGAAAACAGCAGGTCTGGGACAGGTAGCATGTCCGGTGAACAGGTCAGGGTTCCATAGCCACAGGCAGAAAAGTTGAAACTGGAACCGCAGCACGGCCAGGTGGACTGGGGACAGCAAGGAGTCATCAGGCCAGGTAGTCCTGAGGCATGGTCCTAGGGCTCAGGTGCTCTGAGAAAGAGAAAGAAAGAAAGAGAGAAAGAGAAAAAGAAAGAGAGAAAAAGAGAGAAAGAATTAGAGAGAGCACAGGACACCGGATAAGACAGGAGAAATACTCAAGATATAACAGACTGACCCTAGCCCCCTGACACATAAACTACTGCAGCATAAATACTGGGGGCTGAGACAGGAGGGGTCGGGAGACACTGTGGCCTTGTCCGACAATACGCCCGGACTGGGACAAACAGGCAGGATATAACACCACCCACTTTGAAAAAGCACAGCCCCCACACCACTAGAGGGATATCTTCAACCACCAACTTACCATCCTGAGACAAGGCCGAGTATAGCCCACAAAGATCTCCGCCACGGCACAACCCAAGGGGGGGCGCCAACCAGGACAGGAAGATCACGTCAGTGACTCAACCCACTCAAGTGACGCACCCCTCCTAGGGATGGCATGGAAGAGCACCAGTAAGCCAGTAACTCGGCCCCTGTAATAGGGTTAGAGGCAGAGAATCCCAGTGGAGAGAGGGGAACCGGCCAGGCAGAGACAGCAAGGGCGGTTCGTTGCTCCAGTGCCTTTCCGTTCACCTTCACACTCCTGGGTCAGACTACACTTAATCATAGGACCTACTGAAGAGATGAGTCTTCAATAAAGACTTAAAGGTTGAGACCAAGTCTGCGTCTCTCACATGGATAGGCAGACCATTCCATTAAAATGGAGCTCAATAGGAGAAAGCCCTGCCTCCAGCTGTTTGCTTAGAAATTCTAGGGACAGTAAGGAGGCCTGCGTCTTGTGACCGTAGTGTACGTGTAGGTATGTACGGCAGGACCAAATCAGCTAGATAGGTAGCAGGAAGCTCATGTAATGCTTTGTAGGTTAGCAGTAAAACCTTGAAATCAGCCCTTGCCTTATCAGGAAGCCAGTGTAGAGAGGCTAGCACTGGAGTAATATGATCCAATTATTTGGTTCTAGTCAAGAGTCTAGTAGCCATGTTTAGCACTAACTGAAGTTTATTTAGTGCCTTATCCGGGTAGCCGGAAAGTAGAGCATTGCAGTACTCTAACCTAGAAGTGACAAAAGCATGGATTCATTTTTCTGCATAATTTTTCTGCATCAAGCCCATAGTCATCTTGGGTATGACGCTACAAGCTTGGCATACCTGTATTTGGGGAATTTCTCCCATTCTTCTCTGCAGATCCTCTCAAGCTCGATCAGTTTAGATGGGGAGTGTTGCTGCACAGCTATTTTCAGGTCTCTCCAGAGATGTTCGATTGGGTTCAAGTCCGGACTCTGGCTGGGCCACTCAAGGACATTCAGAGACTAGTCCCGAAGCCACTCCTGCGTTGTCTTGGCTGTGTGCTTAGGGTAGTTGTCCGGTTGGAAGGTGAACCGTCGCCCCAGTCTGAGGTCTTGCTCGCTCTGGAGCAGATTTCCATCAAGGATCTCTCTGTACTTTGCTCCATTCATCTTTCCCTCAATCCTGACTAGTCTCTCAGTCCCTGCCGTTGAAAAACATCCTCACAGTATGATGCTGCCACCACCATAATTCACCGTAGAGATGGTGCCAGGTTTCCCCCAGACGTGACGATTGGCATTCAGGCCAAAGAATTTAATCTTGGTTTCTTCAGACCAGAGAATCTTGTTTCTCATGTTCAGAGTCTTTAGGTGCCTTTTGGCAAACTCCAAGAGGGCTGTCATGTGCATTTTACTGAGGATTGGCTTCTGTCTGGCCATAAAGGCATGATTGGTAAAGTACTGCAGAGATGGTTGCTCTTTTGGAAGGTTCACCGATCTCCACAAGGGAACTCTAGAGCTCTCTACCATAAAGGGCTGATTGGTGGAGTGCTACAGAGATGGGAGAAATATCCAGAAGGTTCTCCTATCTCCACAGAGGAACTCTAGAGCTCTATCTCCACAGAGGAACTCTAGAGCCCTTCTCCCCCGATTGCTCAGTTTATCCGGGCGGCCAGCTCTAGGAAGAGTCTTGGTGGTTCCAAACTTCCATTTAAGAATGATGTGGCCACCGGGACGCGAGATAGTGAGCGCCCTCATCTCCTGCCTGACTGGAAAAGCCCTGGAGTGGGCCAACGCCATCTGGGGAAGGGAATGGTTTCGGCACTCGGAGGAGACATGGAACGCTGCCCATGTACGACTACAACGGGCCATCAGGCGGCAAAAGGCGAGTGTCGACAGCCACCGCAGTGAGGCCCCGGTTTATGCACCGGGGGATTGGGTCTGGCTTTCGACCCAAAACCTGCCCCTTCACCTGCCCTGCCGGAAGCTGGGTCCGCGGTTTGTGGGGCTATTTAAAGTCCTGAGGAGACTGAACAAGGTTTGTTATAGGTTACAACTCACCCCTGATTATCATATTAACCCCTCGTTCCATGTGTCTCTCCTCAGGCCGGTGGTGGCTGGTCCGCTCCAGCAGTCGGAGGTACGGGAGGTTCCTCCGCCCCCTCTGGACATCGAGGGGGCCCCGGCGTATACAGTACGAGCCATTATGGACTCTAGACGTCGGGCGAGCGGCCATCAGTACCTCGTGGAGTGGGAGGGGTACGGCCCGGAGGAGCGATGCTGGGTACCAGCGGAGGACATCCTGGACCCGTCGTTAATCCAGGAGTTTCACAGCTTCCGCCCGGATCGCCCTGCGCCCCATCCTCCGGGTCGTCCCCGAGGCCGGTGTCGGCGCGCTGCTGGAGCTGCGCGTCAAGGGGGGGGGGTACTGTCACGGCCCCTCTCCTTGTTCGGGCGGCGTTCGGCGGTCGATGTCACCGGCTTTCTAGTCACCACCGATCCATGTTTCCCTTTTCATTTTGTTTTGTCTTGATTATACACACCTGGTTTCAATTCCCTTATTATGTTCTTTATTTAACCCTCTGGCTTACCTTTCTGTTTTGTCTGTGATTGTTCGTGTTCAGTGGTTGTTGGAGTTGTTTCTCCTAACCCTGTTGTTTTGCTGTTGGAGATTTTCATTGTGTTTTTTGAGTAACCTCTCTGGGGTATGTGGGACGATTTCGTCCCACCTACGTAACAGCTACTGAAATTCCAGTGGCGCGATTTTTGAATCGTTAGAAATACTATTACTTCAATTTCTCAAACATATGACTATTTTACAGCTATTTAAAGACAAGAATCTCGTTAATCTAACCCCACTGTCCGATTTCAAAAAGGCTTTACAACGAAAGCAAAACATTAGATTATGTCAGCAGAGTGCCCAGCCAGAAAAAATCAGACAGCCATTTTTCAAGCTAGCATATAATGTCACACAAACCCAAACCACAGCTAAATGCAGCACTAACCTTTGATGATCTTCATCAGATGACACACCTAGGACATTGTGTTATACAATACATGCATGTCTGTTCAATCAAGTTCATATTTATATCAAAAAACAGCTTTTTGCATTAGCATGTGACGTTCAGAAAACGCATAACCCCCGGCAAACTTCCGTTGAATTTACTAACAGTTTGCTAAATTACTCACGATAAACGTTCACAAAAAGCATAACAATTATTTTAAGAATTATAGATACATTACTCCTCTATGCACTCGATATGTCCGATTTTAAAATAGCTTTTCGGATGAAGCACATTTTGCAATAATCTAAGTACATAGCCCGGCATTACAGGGCTAGCTATTTAGATACCCACCCAGGTCAGCATCCACCAAAATCACATTTCCTATAAGAAAAATGTTCTTACCTTGCTTGTTCTTCATCAGAATACACTGCCAGGACTTCTACTTCAATAACAAATGTTGGTTTGGTCCCAAATAATCCATCGTTATATCCAAACAGCGACGTTTTGTTCGTGAGTTCTAGAATGCTTCTTCACGGTCTCGCGCATGGCGCATTGGCGTGTCAAAAATGTCTAAATATTCCATTACCGTACTTCGAAGCATGTCAACCGCTGTTTAAAACCAATTTTTATGCCATTTATGTCGTAGAGAAGTGATAATATTCCGACCGGGAGTATGCATTGAGCCTAAACAGCCGAATAAAATTTCTCCTCGGGAGCGACTCATGCACGCGCATCATTCAAAGGTCCTCTGAGCATCCACTTACAAAAGGCGATAATCTGTTTCAACCTGAGGCTCCCTCGTAAACCTTCAGTTATTTCGCGGGCTCTGAGAGCCTATTGGAGCCCTGGGAATTGTCACGTTACAGCTAAGATCCTTACTTTTCAATAAAAAGATGCAAGACGCACGACTCCTTGTCAGACAGGGTACTTCCTGCTTGAAACCTTGTCAGGTTTTTGCCTGCCATAGGAGTTCTGTTATACTCACAGACACCATTCAAACAGTTTTAGAAAATTCAGAGTGTTTTCTATCCAAACCTGAACAATAATATGCATATTCTAGCTTCTGAGTTGGTGTAGGAGGCAGTTAAAAATGGGAACATATTTTTTCCAAAATTCTCAATACTGCCCCCTACCCCAAACAGGGTAAACCAGACTGTTTGCACTGAAACCTGTGTCCTGCGCCTGACTCCGCTACGTCTCCAAACCAAAAGCGTTACACACACACACACACACACACACACAGGTCCCTTGACTTTTTCCACATTTTGTTATGTTACAGCTTTATTCTAAAATGGATTAAATATTTTATTTTTCTCAGCGATCTACACGCAATACCCCATAATGACAAACCAAAAACAGGTTAAGAAATGTTTGCAAATGTATTAAATATGTAAAACAGAAATACCTTATTTTCATAAGTATTCAGACCCTTTACTATGAGATTCAAAAATGAGCTCAGGTGCATCCTGTTTTCATTGATCATCATTGAGATGTTTCTACAACTTGATTGGAGTCCACCTGTGGTAAATTCAATTGATTGGACATGATTTGGAAAGGCACACAACTGTCTATATAAGGTCCCACAGTTGACAGTGCATGTCAGAGCAAAAACCAAGCCATGAGGTTGAAGGAATTGTCTGTAGAGCTCCGAGACAGGAAAGTGTCGAGGCACAGATCTGGGGCAGACACATCAAGGACCCAAACACGTGATGGCATCGACTAATAAGAATTGAGATATCTGAGAGAGCCACGTGAGTGAGAGGCTGCTGGGAGAAGGGATGTCTAATTATTATATTCAGCCCAATGGCACAATGGCCATTTTGGCTGCAAAAGGCATGGATTTTTAAGTGGCCATTATGGCCACGCAAGGTGGATACCACTGGGAAATTCTAGGCCTGGTGAGAAAATTATCAAGTGCTTGTCAAATTGTGAATGAGAGACTGATGAAGTGTGTGCAGAATGCACAACAAACACAACAGAGCTCATGTCTTTCATGCAACCATCTTACAATACCGTTTGTATAGAAACAAAATACATTGTATTGATGCAATATCCGTTGCCATCTAGCTCTGCTCAAAGCCAAATAATCCTTTTGTTATGGTGATTGCCAGCATGATTGTATCGCAACAGGAAATGAATATAGCAAAAATATCAACAACAACAAAATATTGGCATATTCGAAAAATGTAAGCTATTATATTGCCTGTTGTGTTTGTTTAGAAATAGGCTGGCTACTGCATTCTCACACACTGTTGCATGGCCGCACTTGAAAAATAGACAAATTAATATTTGAGCAAAGCAAAGACAACTGTTTCACTTAAGTCTGTTCCAGTAATTTGCTTTAGTGCATCAGTTATCATACTTGATTTAGTCCTTGAAAATTAATTAAACTAATTAACACAGTGAACCACATAACAGTCTTAACATTAGTCATGCAGTTAAATACAAACCAAACCGCATCTAATGATGAGATATCACCCAAAATATTTATAGAAAAATCCATCCCCAAAATCCATATATATTATGAAAAGAAGTTTATCCAAAAGTCATGAATTTCAAATTGAAGTATGTTATAGCAGTTGAATGGACCATAATGAGTGCTGGGGGACCATAATGAGTGCTGGGGGACCATAACGAGGGTTGGGGCACCATCACGAGGACCGTGGGACCATAATGAGGGCCGGGGGACCGAGAGGAGAAGACATATAGGAGAGAAGTGATATGACTGGCTGTGAGTTATGTGTTTTAGAATCTAGAGGCTCCAAAGCCTGTTGAGTCCATAGAATTAGAATGACTAGAATTAGAGTGACTAGAATTAGAATGACTAGAATTAGAATGACTAGAATTAGAGTGACTAGAATTAGAATTACTAGAATTAGAATGACTAGAATTAGAGTGCCTAGAATTAGAATGACTAGAATTAGAGTGACTAGAATTAAAGTGACTAGAATTAGAATGACTAGAATTAGAATCCTTCTAGTTCTGTAGTCAATTCTTTCTAGTCTAAATCTCAATTCAGAGCCTAAAGCCATGTGAGCCTAAAGCCATGTGGCTGTGATAATCTGGTAGTCCGTAATTACAAATGTACAAATTAAATTTATTGAGACACAGACGAATGTCACAGCAGACCACAAGGTTCTACAGCTTCTCATTTTTTATCTCTGTAGGATGCTTCTGTAATCATCTACATCTCTTTGAGTTGAGCAGGTTCATCTCTCCATACATGTCTGACCCGTCTTAGTTGAACAGGTTCATCTCTCCATACCTGTCTGACCCGTCTTAGGTGAGCAGGTTCACGTCTTCATACCTTGTATTCACAACATATAGCTCATTAGAATGTGTAGACAGTAAACTACATCCCTCAGAGAATCAGACCAACGACCAGGAAAGATTCACTAGAGATTCCTTTCTATCATTACAAATGTACATTGTTTCTCCACATGCAGTATGAGTACTAACCTCTGTACAGTACTGTATGATATGGAACACATACAGCTTGTTACTGTACAGTACTGTAGGATATGAACATAAATCATGCTACTGTATAGTACTGTATCCCGTGTGGCTCAATTGGTAGAGCATGGTGTTTGCAACGCCAGGGTTGTGGGTCCGATTCACCCGGGGGACCAGTACGGAGAAAAAAAATTATGAAATGTATGCATTCACTACTGTAAGTTGCTCTGGATAAGAGCGTCTGCTAAATAACTAAAATGTGAAAATGTACTGTAGGATATGAACACATAAAGCTTGTTACTGTACAGTACTGTAGGATATGAACACATAAAGCATGTCAATTTAAAGTTTTTCCATTATCTCATCATGTGCCAAGTTGACAACAATCTTCTGCCAAACTAACTGGACAAAAGTTGGGTACAGGTACTGTGTATTTCAGGATGGAGGTACTGTGCCTTTGACAGTTCATGGCAGCATTGGGCACAGCCAGAAATGTGTTTGCTAGATAAGTGCATAACTTAACCTACTCTAGTGAAATGCAAATTGGGTTTAGCCTAAGTGTATTGAAGAAAGTAGGGTACATTTACATCATTTAGCAGACGCTCTTATCCAGAGCAACTTACAGTAGTGAATGCATACATTCCATACATCTTCTTTCATTTTTTTTCCCTGTGCTGGCCCCCTGTGGGAATCAAACCCACAACCCTGGTGTTGCAAACACCATGCTCTACCAACTGAGCTACAGGGAAGGCCGTACATGTTTTGTAAACTCTTATATGGCATGGAGGATATGTTGAGTGTCGGACACTTGGTGTTAGCGTTGGGCGCTGTCAATGATGTGTTTGTGATGGCAGCCAAAGTGCATAGTCATGTTCTCCACAAGAACATAGTACCAGTGTAAGTGCTGTACACTTAACAGGAAGAACCAGTAGGTGTGATGAGTGAGAAACACACCTGGGTTCAAATACTATTTCAAATATCTGTTACTTTCACATACATTCAAAATAAGAATTCAGTGATCTTTCATATGAAAAGTAGTTGAATATTTGAATGGATTTGGATATAAACTTGGATTCCCATGCATTTACCCAAATATTTGAAAATAGTATTTGGAATAAGTATTTGAATATACTCTCAAATACAATTTGGTAGACTATTTGGTTTTACAAATAAACCATAAAAATATTTTAAATACCCAGGTCTGATGAGAAATAATGGTCATTATACAGTGTGACTGACCTAATATGGAACCTGGTTCATCCCTATGCCTTACGTAAGACAATGTTAGCAAGGTAACTCATCACAAGCCACAAATCGTTGTTGTTCAGATGAAAACCTCATCTTCAAAACAGAAACTTTTCAGAAAAAAGCAATTTTATATTTTATGTAACCTTTATTTGAACACTTCAACCAAGGAACTATATATCATAACATATGTTATGGAAAATATTGGTGATATGGTACAGTATATTTCTAGCTGTATAGTGGATAGTTGTAATCCGGTCTTGATATTGGTTATAGACTATACAGTGTCTTGTAAAGGTATGCAGACATTTGTTGTGTTAAAGTGGGATTACATTTATTTATATATTTTTTTCAGATCTAAAATATAGTCGTTGCATGAGTATTCAGGCCCTTTGTTTAGGCAAGCCTAAATTAGTTCAGGAGTAAAATTTGACTTAACAAATCACAGAAATTACATTGATAAAAAAAGGGGTTATTTTGAAAGACTAACCCTTTCTCTGTCCCCCATACATACAACATCTAAGCATTTCATACCTGTTTATTTGGGGCATTTGATAAATACATTTGATTTGATATATAAGGTCACTCAGTCAACTATTGAGTTTAGAGTACAGATTCAAATCAAATCAAATTGTATGTGTCACATGCTCCGAATACAACAGGTACAGTGAAATGATTACTTGCAATCCCTCGACCAACAACGCTGTTAAGAAAAATAAGTGTTAAGTAAAAACAAACGTAAAAAAAGAAACAAATAATTAAAGAGCAGCAGTAAAACAACAATAGCGAGGCTATATACAGGGTATTACGGTAAAGAGTCACTGTGGAGGCTATATACAGGGGGTACCAGTACAGAGTCAATGTGGAGGCTATATACAGGGGGTACCGGTACAGAGTCAATGTGGAGACTATATACACGGCGTACCGGTACAGAGTCAATGTGGACACTATATAGACAGGGTACCGGTACATAGTCAATGTGGAGGCTATATACACGGGGTACCGGTACAGAGTCAATGTGGAGGCTATATACAGGGCGTACCGGTACAGAGTCAAAGTGGAGGCTAAATACAGGGTGTACCGGTACAGAGTCAATGTGGAGGCTATAAACAGGGGGTACCGGTACAGAGTCAATGTGGAGGCTATATACAGAGGGTACCGGTACAGAGTCAATGTGGAGGCTATATACAGGGGGTACCGGTACAGAGTCAATGTGGAGGCTATGTACAGGGGTACCGGTACATAGTCAATGTGGAGGCTATATAACAGGGGGTACCGGTATTGAGTCAATGTGGAGACTATATACAGGGGGTACCGGTACAGAGTCAATGTAAAGACTATATACAGGGGATACCGGTACAGAGTCAATATGGAGGCTATATACAGGGGGTACCGGTACAGAGTCAATGTGGAGACTATATGCAGGGGGTACCGATACAGAGTCAATGTGGAGGCTATATAACAGGGGGTACCAGTACAGAGTCAATGTGGAGGCTATATACAGGGTGTAGCGGTACAGAGTCAATGTGGAGGCTATAAACAGGGGTACCGGTACAGAGTCAATGTGGAGGCTATATAACAGGGTGTACCGGTACAGAGTCAATGTGGAGGCTATATACAGAGGGTACCGGTACAGAGTCAATGTGGAGACTATATACAGGGGGTACCGGTACAGAGTCAATGTAAAGACTATATACAGGGGGTACCGATACAGAGTCAATGTGGAGGCTATATAACAGGGGGTACCGATACAGAGTCAATGTGGAGGCTATATAACAGGGGGTACCGGTACAGAGTCAATGTGGAGACTATATACAGGGGGTACCGGTACAGAGTCAATGTGGAGGCTATATACAGGGGTACCGGTACAGAGTCAATGTAAAGACTATATACAGGGGGTACCGGTACAGAGTCAATGTAAAGACTATATACAGGGGGTACCGATACAGAGTCAATGTGGAGGCTATATAACAGGGGGTACCGATACAGAGTCAATGTGGAGGCTATATAACAGGGGGTACCGGTACAGAGTCAATGTGGAGACTATATACAGGGGGTACCGGTACAGAGTCAATGTGGAGGCTATATTTTTTTTCTATTTTTTTTCTTTATTTTAACAGGGAAAACAGACTGAGACCTGGATCTCTTTTACGGCTGTGCCCTGTGTAAACATGTTGACATATACAGTTTTAGGCATACAGACAAGAACATTTCAAACATACAAAACAAAGACACAATTCAACAGAAACAATCACAGATAACATCATATTGATCCTCCATGACATTTTTAAAATGGGCAAGGGACACCAGAGTGTCTAACTTAAGTTGGATGTGCAGTTTGTTCCATAAATAAGGCGCAAAGGAACTAAAGGCAGTCCTACCCAACTCTGTGGAGACCGCAGGAGTCTCTAATGTCGCCTCACAGATAAAGAGGCCCAACCCACATGTTGATAAAGGATAAAGTGATGAGTTTTGTAACTATCACCCGTGATAAACCTGAGTGCACAATGGTAAATAGCATCCAGTGGTTTTAATGTGTTTGCCGATGCATGCATATAGATAATATCACCATAATCTAAAACGGACATAAAAGTAGCCTGCACAATTTGTTTTCTATTTACAAAGGACAGACAAGCCCTGTTTCTATAAAGGAACCCTATCTTGAATTTGAGCTTTTTTCCCAATTCAGTAACATGTTTTTTAAAAGAAAGCCTATCATCTAACCATACCCCTAAATATTTATATGCAGAGACCTGTTTGATTTGAGTACCATCCAAGCTAGTGATTACAAAAGTGTTTCTAACTGAGAGTTTAGACCTAGAAAAAAACATGACATTTGTTTTCTTAGCGTTTAAAACAAGTTTAAGCTGTAAAAGAGACCCCTGTAGTATCCTAAAATCAGACTCCAACTGCATTAAAGCTTGGTCCGCTGTTGGAGCAATAGAGTACATCACTGTGTCATCTGCATATAAATGGTTTTACAATATCTGACATCATCACCAATGTTGTTTATATAAAGTGAGAACAATAGTGGGCCAATTATTGAACCCTGAGGGACCCCTTTAAGTAACTGTAAGGAGTCAGACTTGACCCCGTCGACCATGACGGCCTGAGTTCTATCTTTAAGATAGTCATAAAACCATCGGCAGGCATCCGTGCCCACTCCTATAGATGACAGCTTACTCAAAAGGATTGCATGGTCTACAGTGTCAAAAGCTTTTGACAAATCTACAAACAACGCAGCACAGTGCTTTCTATCATCTAAGGCATTTGCAATATCATTTACAACAAGCATAGTGGACGATGTGGTACTGTGTTTAGATCTAAAACCAGATTGATTGGTGCTAAGAATACTGTTAGCAGAAAGAAAAGACTGTAACTGTTTGTTGACTATAGATTCTAGGATCTTTGCCAGACAAGGGAGCCTAGAGATGGGTCGATAGTTATCCAAATCACTACCGTCACCTCCCTTATGTAATGGCAGAACAAAAGCTGCTTTCCACACCTTAGGGATAATTCCTGTGCTTAATGTTAGATTAAAAATGTGTGTCACTGAACCAGCAATGATAGGTGCAGCACACTGAAGTAAGAACGGGTCTAAATTGTCAGCGCCTAAGGATTTCTTAGTATCAATGGCACACAGGGCAGCTAGAACCTCTGCTTCGGTTATTTTCTGGAAACTAAAAACAGGGTTACCATTTTTCAGAGTAACGGTTGAAAAGCAAGACGAAAAATCAACTAACTGGCCAGTGCCACAATGGCCACTTTTCCTTTCAAATAAAAAACCAGCAGAGATGAAATGCTTATTAAAAGCATCACAAATATCATTTTTTTCACTTAGGATACAGGAATCTGAGGTAATTTGTTTAGGAAGAGAAACAGCAGAATTCCCCCGTTTCAGTGAATTAACGGTTTTCCAGAATTTTGCAGGATCTCCTGCAGAATCTGTCATAGCATTAAGGAAGTAATTTGATTTTGCCTTTTTGACAGCTGCAGTACATTTATTTCTCAATTGCCTAAAAAACAGCCAATCAGCTGGAGTACCTGTTTTCCTCGCCAAGGCCCAGGCCCGATTCTTTTGCAGGAAAAGACCTGACAATTCAGGAGAGAACCAAGAACTGGTTCGGTTTCTTACTCTGTGATTCTTAAGCGGAGCATGTTTATCAGACATAGAGGTAACAATAGAAGAGAAAAAAGCAAGGGCTAAAACCGGGTCCAGAAAGCAGCAAGTGGATAAAAACTCAGAGTGATATAAGTCAAGGGTAAAAGCTTGCTGTGAGAAATGTTTATAATTTCTCTTAGAGATTATACAGGGATCAGAGTGTTTCAGCCTGGTATCTCTAATACAAGCAATAGGGCAGTGGTCACTGATATCATTTGCAAAAACCCCACTGGCTGTGTATTTATGGGGGGTATTTGTTAGAATAATGTCTAGTAGAGTAGATTTTACTGGGTTCTTAAAGTTGGGACGGGTTGGTTTAGTTATCAGCTGAGTTAGATTTAGCTCAGTACAAATGTCTTTTAATTTATCGGATACTGGTGAAAGCCAATCCAGGTTAAAATCTCCCAAAATCAGTAATTCAGAGTTTGCATAATTAGACAGTATATCAGATCATTTGCATAGAGTACAAGGAGGAGCTGAGGGGGGGTACAGGAGGTACCAGTAAAGATATATACAGGAGGTACCAGTAAAGAGTCAATGTGGAGGCTATATACAGGGGGTATCGGTACAGAGTCAATGTGGAGGCTATTTACACGGCGTACCGGTACAGAGTCAATGTGGAGACTATATACAGGGGGTACCGGTACATAGTCAATGTGGAGGCTATATACAGGGGGTACCGGTACAGAGTCAATGTGGAGGTTATATACAGGGGGTACCGGTACATAGTCAATGTGGAGGCTATATACAGGAGGTACCGGTAAAGAGTCAATGTGGAGGCTATATACAGGAGGTACCGGTACATAGTCAATGTGGAGGCTATATACAGGGGGTTACGGTACAGAGTCAATGTGGAGGCTATATACAGGGGGTACCGGTACAGAGTCAATGTGGAGGCTATATACAGAGGGTACCGGTACAGAGTCAATGTGGAGGCTATTTACAGGGGGTACCAGTACATAGTCAATGTGGAGGCTATATTCAGGGGGTACCGGTACATAGTAACTGTGTGGGTGCACCGGTTAGTCGAGGTAATATGTACATGCAGGTAGAATTATAGTGACTATGCATAGATAATAAATAGAGAGTAGCAGCAGCGTAAAGGAGTGTGTGTGTGGGGGGGAATGCAAATAGTCTGGCTAGCCATTTCATTAGCTGGTCAGGAGTCTCATGGTTTGGGGGTAGAAGCTTTTAAGAAATCTCTTGGACTTGAACATGGTGCTCCGGTACTGCTTGCCATGCGGTAGCAGAGAGAATAGTCTATTACTAGGGTGGCTGTTGTCTGACAACTTTTAGGGCCTTCCTCTGACACCGCCTGGTATATAGGTCCTGAATGGCAGGAAGCTTGGCGCCAGTGATGCACTGGGCTGTACGCACTACCCTCTGTAGTGCCTTACAGTCAGAGGCCGAGCAGTTGCCATACCAGGCCGTGATGCAACCAGTCAGGATGCTCTCGATGGTGGTGCAGCTGTAGAATCTTTTGAGGATCTGAGTACCCAATCTTTTCAATCTCCTGAGGGGGTATAGGCTTGTTGTTGTGCCCTTTTCACAACTGTCATGGTGTGTTTGGACCATGCTAGTTTGTTGTTGATGTGGACACCAACAAACTTGAAGCTCTCAACCTGTTCCACTACAGCCCCGTCGATGAGAATGGGGGCGTGCTTGGTCCTCCTTTTCCTGTAGTCCACAATCAACTCCTTTGTCTTTGATCGCGTTGAGGGAGAGTTTGTTGTCCTGGCACCACACGGCCAGGTCTCTGACTTCCTCCCTATAGGCTGTCTCATCGTTGTCGGTGATCAGGCCTACCACTGTTGTGTCATTGGCAAACTTAATGACGGTGTTGGAGTCGTGCTTGGCCATGTTGTCATGAGTGAACAGGGAGTACAGGAGGGGAATGAGCACGCACCCTGTGTTGAGGATCAGTGTGGCGGATGTGTTGTTACCTACCCTTACCACCTGGGGGCGGCCCGTCAGGAAGTCCAGGATCCAGTTCCAGAGGGAGGTGTTTAGTCCCAGGGTCCTTAGCTTAGTGATGAGCTTTGTACGCACTATGGTGTTGAACGCTGAGCTGTAATCAATGAATAGCATTCTCACATAGGTGTTCCTTTTGTCCCGTTGGGAAAAGGCAGTGTGGAGTGCAATATAGATTGCATCATCTGTGGATCTCTTGGGGTGGTATGCAAATTGGAGTGGGTCTAAGGTTTCTGGGATAATGGTGTTGATGTGAGCCATGACCAGCCTTTCAAAGCACTTCATGGCTACAGACGTGAGTGCTACGGGTCGGAAGTCATTTAGGCAGGTTACCTTAGTGTTCTTTGGCACAGAGATTATTGTGGTCTGCTTGAAACATGTTGGTATTACAGACTCAGTCAGGGACAGGTTGAAAATGTAAGTGAAGACACTTGCCAGTTGGTCAGCGCATGCTCAGAGTACACGTCCTGGTAATCCGTCTGGCCCTGCAGCCTTAACCTGAATATTAACCTGTTTAAAGGTCTTACTCATATTGGCTAGAACATGATCACACAATCGTCCGGGAACAGCTGATGCTCTCTGCTACTGTCCCACACCCCCTAGAGAGGTTAAATAAAAATCATCTTCCAGTACGGGGTGAGTAATCGCTGTCATGATATCTAGAAGTTTTTTTTTGGTCATAAGAGACGGTGGCAGAAACATTATGTTTAAAATCAGTTACAAATAGCGCGAAAAAACACACACAATAACACAATTGGTTAGGGGACTGTAAAACGGCAGCCATCTCCTCCGCGTCATTCAACTGCAAAGACCAGGGAGCTATTTGAAAGCCTCATAATGAAGGGCAGTGATTGGTAGATGGGTAACAATAACAAACCAGACATTTAACCCTTTCACACGTACCATCACATGGGTGTGATCGTTCTACAGTGGTCCCTGAAGCGTATGATCACACCCGTGTGATTAGAATGCTTATTTAGAACGCTCATTTAGAACGGGCCAGTTTCAGAACACAACAGAACCCATCCCTCAGAACACAACAGAACCCATCCCTCAGAACACAACAATAAGCATTTGAGCTGGTCACACTTTTTTCAGGAACTATTTACACAAACACTGTCCTTACAAAGTTATGTCCAGAATGTGAGCAGTTTATTTTTGGATGCAATGTTCAGATATTCACAGGAGTATCTATAGCATAACACAATCATCCTAACCGGAAAAAATGTAGGCTACATTTTTCCTAGCGCTAACTGAGGAAAGATTGATGCAACACAAGCGGTCATATTTTGTAACTCTCGGCTGACATAAACTGCAATATGAACTAGCTAATAGCAATTACTATGTATAATTAGTCACATCACAGGTGAGCTCACCATTGATCAAAATAATTGAGTAAAATACTTTATAGAAATCAAAAGTAATCCGACGATGATTAGCTTCAGCGCGGAGCCATGCTTTTTTCCCTCACAGAAACCAAAGATCGTAAGAGAAGACAAGATGAGTTTGGTCTGTTTATAGTATGCATGTTGAAGGGGTGTGTCGTTCACATCCCACCATTCACTTCCTGAAGTTCTCAAAAAATGAATGAACCCTTTCTCATCTAATTTTGTTATAGCATCTTTGGTCCGACAGACGATTATGTGAAACCCAAAATGCATTGTATGTCAACAAACATGGCTCCACACATAGCTGGAATTAGCTTAGCTCATCATAATCAGTACAATCTTCCAAAATTTTACACACACACTATGTGCCCATTTTACACAAACACTATGTGCCCATTACAATCTATGAAAGAATCGGAATGGATGATACATCACCGATAATTGAAAAACATGAATTAAACAGTAAATATCTCAATAATTACCACACAAAACATTTTCTGATAGTGATTTATTGATACAAATGGCGTGTGCAGGCAGTCAATCACGTAACCTCTCACTCCCACTCTGAGCCTTTCAGTGTTGTTGTTTATGTATGTAGCTAGTGAGCTAAGCTGTAGCATTAGCAATGTCTTTCAAAAGGAGACAACTCACACATTTTTTAAATGGCATTGACAATGACAATGAGTCTGAAAGTCAGGAATCAGATTCTGACAGTGACAGTGAGGAGCTGCCCCTCAACCATTGAGAACCCTGGATCTGAGGACCACTTGACCAGTGACAAAGTCCCAGTTCCCTTTGAAGATGCTGGTGGTGATGGAGGCAAACCGAAAGTGGATGAGGTACAGGAGTTCTTTTGTAGCTGGAAGGCTGCCAGTCATTTCACCCCTCCTGGCCCTGCTGTTTGCTTTGATGAGTCCCAGTCTGGAGTGCAACGCCCCTTGCCATTTCCATCTGAGGCAGAGTGCTTCAAGTTCTTTCTGACAGAGGAGCTGGTGGGAGACATAGCAGAGACCAATCGCTATGCCTTGGAGCTACAGGAGAAGAGAGAGCCAGGAGTGGGGGGGGGACAACCACAATTAGTGAAATGTATACCTTCCTGGTGACAGTCCTTCTCATGGAGATAGTAAAGAACTCTCTAAGAGAATACTGGAGCACAAGTCTTATGTTTGCAACTCCCTTCTTCGCCACCCTCTTTTCCCAAGACTACATTTCATCAGCAATGCTACTGCCATCCTAAATGACCCGTTATACAAAATAAGAAATGTCAACAGCTGTCAGTAAAGTGGCATGACAAACGAGACATCCATGTTCTCTTTACTGTCCATACAGCAACCATGTCGGCCACAGGGACAGTGGACCACCTGACGGGAAAGAGAAAAATCAAACCAGACTGCGTGCTTGACTATAACCTCAAAATGGGGGCAGTGGATAAGGCGGACATGATAAACAGCTTTGTGGAATGCACTCAGAAAACGACCAAGTGATATAAGAAGATATTTTTCAATTTTTCCAGGGTAGCTTCAAAATACAAGCCAATACTTCTCCGATGCAATTAACATTGTTTTACAGAGCTAATAGAAGAATGTAGCTAGCTACATAAGCACGATTGAATATAACACCATAAAGGTTATGAAATGAGTAACGTTACCTCGCGTGTCCGCGGTTAAACGGAATATACACAAATATATTATGCTCCATACACACAGCTACAGTAGAAACGGTATAACACGACATACAGAAACTATTATAATGTAATAAGGCACTTACTTTGATAGAAACACAGTCTGGATATGAACATGGGTGTCTGTAGTGACGCCTCTACCACTGAGACGCTGTGCCTTAGACAGCCGCGCCACTTGGGAGTCATAAGGCCAGGGTAGCTTCAAAATACAACACATGCTAATACTTCTCTGACTCAATTAGCATTGTTTTCCAGAGCAAATAGAAGAATGTAGCTAGCTACCTAAGCATTGAGTATGACACCATAAAGGTTATGAAATGAGTAACGTTACCTCGCGTGTCCGCGGTTCTAAGGAATATACACAAAAAGATTATGCTACAGTAGAAACAACATAACACAACATGCAGAAACTATTTTAACGTAGTAAGGCACTTACTTTGATAGAAACGCACACATCTCCAAAGTTATTATTGGTGAGGAAAACAACTGACTGCGATGCAGGCAACAGACGGTAAATGTGAACACGTGTGTGCAGGACGGGAGATGAACAAATATCTGCAGACTTGAACTGCACAAACAATTGTGAAGTGTTTGGGGAATTTTGTTCCGGTCAGAAATGTCCAAAAAATGTATTGGTCCGCAAAAGTAAAAATGACTATTTTTATGTGAATGAATGAGGCGGAACACACCTCAATTCAAACTGTTCTTAGAAAATAAAAAAACTTGTTAGAAAATAATTTGAAATTGACAAGTTGAAAACAGCCTATAAATAAAAACAGGCTGTGTGCCTTGGTTTGAGGGCAGCGCGGATTAAATGTACTGTTGCGTAACAATCACATTCTGGAATGGAGAGAACGTTCTAACAACACGTGCATAAAAAAAACTCATGCTGGGGCAACCGTTTGTCACGCCCTGACCATAGAGAGCCATTGTTTCTCTATGGTGTAGTATGTCAGGGTGTGACTAGGGGGTGATCTAGTATATCTATGTCTATGTTGTGTTCTAGTTGCTTTTTCTATGTTGGTGTTTTGTATGATTCCCAATTAGAGGCAGCTGGTAATCGATGACTCTAATTGGGGATCATATTTAAGTAGTTATTTTTCCCACCTGTGTTTGTGGGATCTTGTTTCTGTGTAGTTGCCTATTAGCACTGCTTTGGCGTCACGTGTCATTTATTCTTTATTGTTTTGTGCGTTTCACTTAAATAAAATATGTGGATCCCAGATCACGCTGCACGTTGGTCCGAGTATGCTTCCAGTTCGTACAACAAGCGTGACACAGTTAGAGATATTTGGTAAGAGGTAGCATGTCTTGGGGGTATGATATAACATGCTAACATCCCCTGTTATTTTAATGGTGAGAGGTTAGCATGTTGTCACGTTCGCTATCTTCAAACTCCCTGTCGTAGATCAACCAAGGCGCAGTGTGCTTGTAATTCCACATCATTATTTGAGGTGAAACCGAACAAAACAATAAACAGGAAAACAGAAAAGAACGTCACGCAACTGAGGCACACACAAAACACACACAGAAATAATAATTACCCACAAACACAGGTGGGGAAAAGGCTGCCTAAGTATGATTCCCAATCAGAGACAACGATAGACAGCTGCCTCTGATTAGGAACAATACTCAGCCAAACAAAGAAGTACACAACATAGAATGCCCTCCCCACATCACACCCTGACCTAACCAAAATAGAGGAAATAAAACGTCTCTCTCAGGTCAGGGCGTGACACATGTCTTGGAGGTATGATATAAAATGCTAACATCCCCTGTTATTGGAACTGGTGAGAGGTTAGTATGTCTTGGGGTATGATCTTTGACCCTCTGTAACTTTCCCACTCATCATTGTTCATGATTAATTCAAGATTACCCATAATCATGGTAGCATCCACATTGATATAAAAGTTTTTAGAAACAATCTATTCTTATTTATAATAAAAGTGAGTCCAAAATGACACAATACATTATTTACCATTCATTTCTATTGAGCACATAGTAATCTGAAACACAAACAAAATGAAATGCAAATGCATCCAACAAGTTTGTAGAGTCCCAAGTTTTGATGTAGTCATTGCGTTCTAAGAACATGGGACCAAATACAAAAATGTTGACTACTTAATAGATAAGAATTTTGAGGGGTGTCAATAATTTTGAAAAAAATATTACTTGTTCAATAAAATCTCTTTCTCTGAGCAATTGAATTAGTAAATAATAATATGTGTTATTTTAATTATTTATGTTATATAGTCATTATTACTCTTCTTTTTTTCAGGGTGCCAATAATTATGGACCCAGTGTACATGGTTCTTTGGTTGAAGGGTTCATTTATAACCAGGTAAGTCTCTGAGAATACATTCTCTTTTAACACTAACAACCACAAAATTATGAAAATTAAGAAGCTATTTTGAATACATTTTCTTGTTTCTATAGTCAAGAAATGTTAAGAGTGCAATGGGTGGAGTTACTACTTTCAATGCATTTAACCCTCCCGTGGTCCTCGTATTATGTCCCCGGGGTCACCCTGTCCCGTCTTGGCTAAACGCCCACTGGGCACAAGTGTGACAGTATGCGTGTGAACAGCCTTTGCAGATGTATTTCTTACACCTGCAGCACACCGTGTGTGTCTTGGAGTCCTTCTTAGGTGGGCTGAGCTGACACCTCTTCCTCTTACTTGCCCCAGGCGGGCCAGCGGCCGCTGCCACGATCTCTTGCCATATGACAAAGGCGTTGTAGGAGGACACGTCAAGGATGTTGTGGAAGATGACCAGGGGCCAGCGGGCAGTCATCCATCTGCAGCTGTAGGTTCGAACCACCGTGTCTAGGTTGTCCATGCCGCCCTTGTTGCAGTTGTAGTCTAGGATGACGGCCGGCTTCCTGTCGTGACGATCGCTAATGTCGGCCTCTGTGTGCAGCATGCTCAGAAGTAGCACGTTCTTACTTTTCTTTGCCAGGTAGGAGACTAGAGTGGCGGTGGGTGTGAAGGCAAACCTTGAGGACAAGACCTGTCTGCCCTTTGACTCGAGCAGCGCCGGAGGGAGCTCGGCCTTGTTCTTTCGCACCGTGCCGACCATGGTGAGGTTCTTCTCGAGGAGCTGCTGTCCGAGTTTGTAGGAGGTGAAGAAATTGTCACAGGTGACATTGTGACCACTCAGTCCCTTTGTCAGATCCAGGACGACACGCATCCCCTGGTTCTTCTCGGGGCCTCCGCTGACCGCCTTACCGGTGTAGACTTGCATCTTCCAAGCATAGCTGGACTTGGCCTCGCAGGCCACCCACGACTTGATGCCGTATTTCGCTGGCTTGCTGGGAATGTACTGTCGGAAATGTCGGAATGTACTGTAAAAACAATATATATATATATATATATATATATATATATATATATATATATATATATATATATATATATATATATATATATTGTTTTTACAGTACATTCCTGATCTTTCTTATATCACTCAGATACAGGACAGACACTTCAGAACAAACTTTATTTAGATTTTTTTTGGAGATTGTTGTTCCATGTACTGAATCTGTTATTCAATGCGTTTCAATTGGCTAATAGCAGTAATGGCAAATTCAACGTTTCATCAAATCCTTTTTTTAATATATTTTTCTAATACTACTGCGGTCTTAAGATTCTAAATCAAATAGCTAAATGGTCCTTGGTATGACCTTCTTAAAACAATTCCATATAGCTCAGTAGAACCCCCCTCCCTCCTGCCGGTTTAGACAGAGCTTAGACTCTAGATGCTTAAAAAGTGGTGATTTCTTTCTGTTGGGTGAAGAAGTGTAAAAGAGATGGTTCAGTGAACTGAACTGCCGTCATGTGGCACACATGTTACCTAACTTCACCTAGTGTATCTATTGGCACAAATGTGTCCTACTAGGCAAAGATTTGTGGAGCTGTGAACATACCCCGGTGGGAAGAAAATCTCATTAATATTTCATGTATGTTCCTCCTTTGTGTCCTAGTTTGTCCTTTACTGTATACAGTGTCGTCATAAAACATAGTGACGGGACTAGTGACAAGTTGACAAAAATACCTTAAGGGCCCTTGGTAATAAGCCAACAAAGACAAAATCAACAGACTGGTTGGTACCCTACCACCCAGACCAAATAAATGGACCTTCACTAATTGTATTTGAGTACCCCTGCATTAGAGGCATGATGATGGCTGGGTAGGAGGAGCAAAACATGCATCACACTCAGGTTTAGTTGTAGAAGTGGAATTTTCACATGATTCCAAGAGTACCCATTATCTAGGGATCGGAACAGACTTAAAAGGCATCATTACACATACAGCGAGACCACACTTACAATGAGAGACGATTTTAATAGGAAAAACGTTGCAGTCTGTCGGGAGATTGTAGACGATAGTTATGTCTATATTTTAATTGTATACATTTTTTGATATAATCTTTGTTGAATTAAGCAAGTCAGTTAAGAACAAATTCTTATTTACAATGACGGCCTACACCGGCCAAACCCTCACCAGGACGACGCTGGGCCAATTGTGTTCCGTTTTTCCCCTTGTTATTTCTCCGTCAATGCCCTATATTACAGCTGAAAACTCCATTCCCTAAATGGTCAGCAGATGGAAGGAGGGATAGAAATGTAACATTCTCCTGTAGGGATTCTTTAAGAAAACATTTAAGAAATTCCACGAAGTTGTGAACAGTTACAGTTTATAGAAGGAAATCAATCAATTAAATAAATTAGGCCCTAATCTATGGATTTCCCATGACTGGGCAGGGGCACTGCCATGGGTGGGCCTGGGAGGCTTGAGTGGCCTTTTATTGTCCCCCAGCACAAGGTGCACCTGTGTAATGATCATGCTGTTTAATCAGCTTCTTGATATGCCACACATATCAGGTGGATGGATTATCTTGGCAAAGGAGAAATGCTCACTAACAGGGATGTAAACACATTTGCGCACAACATTTGAGAGAAATACGTTTTTTGTGCATATGGAACATTTCTGGGATCTTTTATTTCAGCTCCTGAAAAATGTTGTGTTTATATATTTTTTCCAAGTAGATTACAAAACTTTATCCAGTAAAGTTGAAAAAGGCCACATCCAAACAGAGAGCGCCTTGGATGAGTGAGGAAACTAATAAATTAAAGAGAAATTGCAGAAAGGTAGAGTGGAAGTGGAGAAAGTCAAAGTTGCAGGTCCATAATAACATTCTGAGAGAGCAATATGTGCCCCAGACTACCACGCAAAGGCACTGAAGTTATTGTCCCTGGTTGACACAGATAATGCTCAGTAAAGTGCTATCTCAACTTAAGTCTTCTATCTGCCTTTTCGATCCTATCCCGACCACCTTCAAAACAGTTTTTAATTGCATATCTGAAGACGTGCAAGTTATTATTAATCACTGTTCACAGGCACTTTCCCCACTGCAATAAAAAAGAAAAGTAATCTAAATTCTTCAGCTCTTAGCAATTTTCTCCAACCTTACATTCTTAAGCAAAATCCTGGATAAATTGGTTTTCAAACAGCCAACTCTATTTTTGAAATATTCCAATCTGGTTTTCTTGCCCACAACAGCACAGATACAGCCTTAGTTAAAGTGGCAAATGATCTGAGAGCCAACACAGATGCCAAACAGCTTTGTACTCTTGGATTTATGTGCCGCATTCGACAAGGTTGTTCATAATGTTCCTCAGGACATACTGGAGAGGTGGGTTGGCCTCTCCGGTCCAGTTCTAAATTGGTTTAGGAAACATTTAACCGGTAAAGAGTTTTTTGCCACCCTTGATGAACATAACGCAGAGAAAATACATATCACATGTTCTGTTCTATAAGATTCGATTTTGGGTCCGATAATGTTCAGTTCATACTGTATCTCATCCCTGATTCTCTTCTGGGCTTGTCAAGTGCGCCTCAATCAATTGATCCGTAACCTATACTACAGGCTATATGAAGAATATGCTCGGAGAAGCACAGGGCAAAGTTATAAATATTTTTAAAATACTTCCTTCCCACGTTTTTGCACTGCTGGGATGGTGTATATGTACTCGGGGGGGGGGGCTCCTGAGTGGCGCAGCGGTCTAAGGCACTGCATCTCAGTGTTAGAGGCATCACTACAGATCCTGGTTCGATTCCAGGCTGTATCACAACTGGCCGTGATTGGGAGTCCCATAGGGCAGTGAAAGAATTTGTTCTTAACTGACTTGCCTAGTTGAATAAACATTAAATAAAAAAATATATAAAACTAGGTTACACTGCATTATAAACTGGGTGGTTCGAGCCCTGAATGCTGATTGGCTGACAGCTGTGGTATATCAGACCATATGCCACGGGTAAGACAAAAGTAATATTTTATTGCTCTAATTAAGTTGGTAACAATTTTAAAATAACAATAAGGCACCTCAGGGGTTTGTGGTATATGGCCAATGTACTATGGCTACTGGCTGTATCCAGGTACTCTGCGTTGCGTCGAGCAAAAATACATGGTAGGCGTGATATATTGGCCATATACCACGAACCCTGAGATACCTAATTGCTTAATTACACACTGCAATGGATAGGTGTTCCCAATCACGAGGCCTGGCTTGACCAGCTCTTGCTGATGTCAACCCTTTTGTGCTGCCTAACCTATGAATGTGCTGTGTACGGTGACACCTCAGGAGGCGAGTCAATGTCTTCTGTATTTATTTGTTTGTTGCATTTGTCCCAAAAAATAAATACATGTGTGTGCAGTCTAGGCCTACTGATGTCCTGTTCAGTTTGAGAGGCCAAAAGTATGTGGACACCTGGCTCGTAGAACATCTCATTCTAAAATCATGGGCATTAATATAGAGGTGGTCCCCCCTTTGCTGCTACAACAGCCTCCACTATTCTGGGAAGCCTTTCCACTAGATGTTGGGACATTGCTGTAGGTACTTGCTTCCTTTCAGCCACAAGAGCATTAGTGAGGTTGGGCACTGATGTTGGGCGATTAGGCCTGGCTCGCAGTCGGCGAGTCGGCACCCATGCACCATTTTGTGCATGGGGCCATTGTCACACTGAAACAGGAAAGGGCCTTCCCCAAACTGTTGCCACAAATTTGGAAGCACAGAATCGTCTAGAATGTCATTGTATGCTGTAGCATTAAGATTTCCCTTCACTGGAACTAAGGGGCTTAGCCAGACCCATAAAATAGCCCCAGGCCCAGCCCCAGACTGAACAGTTGGCACTATGCATTGGGGCAGGTAGCGTTCTCCTGGTATCCGCCGAACGCAGATTTGGCCGTCGGACTGCCAGATGGTGAAGCGTGATTCATCACTCCAGAGAATGCGTTTCAACTGCTCCAGAATCCAACGGAGGCAAGCTTTATGCCACTCTAGCCAACTCTTGGCATTATGCATGGTAATCTTAGGCTTGTGTGCAGCGGTTCAGCCATGGAAATCCATTTCAGGAAGCTCCCGACGAACAGTTCTTGTGCTGACGTTGCTTCCAGAGGCAGTTCGGAACTAGATAGTGAGTGTTGCAACTGAGGACAGGCGATTTTTACACGTGACACGCTTCAGCACTGGGCGGTCCCATTCTGTGAGCTTGTGTGGCCTATCACTTTGCAGTGGAGCCGTTGTTTCTCCTAGACATTTTTACTTCACAATAGCAGCACTTACAGTTTTAGCAGCTTTAGCAGGGCAGAAATTCGACAAACTGACTTGTTGGAAAAGTGGCATCCTATGACGGTGCCACATTGAAAGACCTCATCAGTAAGGTCATTCCACTTCCAATGTGTCTATGGAGATTGCATGGATGTGTGCTCGATTTCATACACCTATCAGCAACGGTTGTGGCTGAAATAGCCTAATCCACTCATTTGAAGGGGTATCCACATACTTTTGGTTGTTACGTTCCCAGCAAGAAAACCAAAAAAAAGATGTCGCTCAAACAGAAGGGTGAACTAATAAAGAGGTACGACAACAACCGAAACAAAACAGCTAGGGTTTTAGGATGGGTTCTAAAAGACACTAGTGGAGGGTGTCCACTGAAAGTTGCCTAGCAACAACAATTGGGACCTAATAGACACCCAACATGAGTGCCAACTAAATTTATAGGCAAAAAAAATTATAAAAACCCACACCAAACTTAAAGACAGAAAGCAAACCAAAATGGTGGAGCAAAAAAGTAAACAGGAAAGATCAGACATAGGATTGTTTGTCTAGAAATCAACTAGGGAGAGCCAACTAAAGGTGTTAACACTCCACATCTCTCAGGACAACTGAAGCACTGGGCCAGCCACTCTTAAATAGCAAAGGTGAAACACCTACTAACTAGCGAGATGGCAGCTAGCACAGGTTCTTTTTTACTTTTGTATTTAAAAAACCAAAATATTGCCAACAAATCAATACAGGAAGCACATGTGTAAATATAAATAATATACAAAGGACAATTGGGCTAAGGTGTACAATATCACAATACACAAGGACCTTAACGGGCATAAGTTGGAAGTTTACATACACCTTAGCCAAATACATTTAAAGTCAGTTTTTCACAATTCCTGACATTTAATCCTAACAAAAATTCTCTGTATTAGGTCCGTTAGGATTACTACTTTATTTTAAGAATGTGAAATGTCAGATTAATAGTAGAGAGAATGATTTATTTCAGCTTTCATTTTTTTCATCACATTCGCAGTGGGTCACCCAGTGGGTCACTCAATTAGTATTTGGTAGCATTGCCTTTAAATTGTTTAACTTGGGTCAAACATTTCACGTAGCCTTCCACAAGCTTCCCACAATAAGTTGGGTGAACTTTGGCCCATTCCTCCTGACAGAGCTGGTGTAACTGAGTCAGGTTTGAAGGCCTCCTTGCTCGCACACGCTTTTTCACTTCTGACCACAAATGTTCTATAGGTATGAGGTCAGGGCTTTGTGATGGCCACTACAATACCTTGACTTTGTTGTCCTTAAGCCATTTTGCCACAACTTTGGAAGTATGCTTCGGGTCATTGTCCATTTGGAAGACCCATTTGCGACCAAGCTTTAATTCCTGACTAATGTCTTGAGATGTTGCTTCAATATATCCACATAATTTTCCTACCTCATGATGCCATCTATTTTGTGAAGTGCACCAGTCCCTCCTGCAGCAAAGCCCCCAACAACATGATGCTGCCACCCCCGTGCTTCACGGTTGGGATCGTGTTCTTCAGCTTGCAAGCCTCCCCTTTTCCTCCAAACATAACGATGGTCATTATGGCCAAACAGTTGTTTTTGTTTCATCAGACCAGAGGACATTTCTCCAAAAAGCTAAATCTTTGTCCCCATGTGCAGTTGCAAACCATAGCCTGCATTTTTTATGGCAGTTTTGGAGCAGTGGCTTCATCCTTGCTGAGCGGCGTTTCAGGTTATGTCGATATAGGACTCGTTTTACTGTGGGTATAGATACTTTTGTACCTGTTTCCTCCAGCATCTTCACAAGGTCCTTTGCTGTTGTTCTGGAATTGATTTGCACTTTTCGCATCAAGGTACGTTCATCTCTAGGAGACAGAACGCGTCTCCTTTCTGAGCGGTATGATGGCTGCATGGTCCCATGGTGTTAACACTTGCGTACTATTGTTTGTACAGATGAACGTGGTACCTTCAGGCATTTGGAAATTGCTCCCAAGGATGAACCAGACTTGTGGAGGTCTACAATTTTCTTTCCGAGGTCTTGGCTGATGTCTTTTGATTTTCTCATGATGTCAAGCAAAGAGGCACTGAGTTTGATGGTAGGCATTGAAATACATCCACAGGTACACCTCCAATTGACTCAAATGAAGTCAATTAGCCTATCAGAAGCTTCTAAAGCCATGACATAATTTCCTGGAATTTTCCAAGCTGTTTAAAGCACAGTCAACTTAGTGTATGTAAACTTCTGACCCACTGGAATTGTGATACAGTGAATTATAAGTGAAATAATATGTCCGTAAACAATTGTTGGAAACATTCCTTGTGTCATGCACAAAGTAGACGTCCTAACCGACTTGCCAAAACTATAGTTTGTTAACAAGAAATTTGTGGAGTGGTTGAAAAACATGTTTTAATGACTCCAACCTAAGTGTATGTAAACTTCTGACTTCAACTGTACATACACCTGAAATTCTAACAGCTTTTTTGTTAGTAGAGTAATTCATTGTCTTAAAATGTAGTTACATTTATTTTTGTAAGGTAAGAAAATGTGGTGTTTTGTTCGGCCAAGTTTCATATTCAAAAATGTAAATTTTCAATAGAATAATGAAATGAATTACATACAATTGTTTCAGCTTATTTCTATCGTAGGTAAAAAAAACTCCAAGCAGTACATCTCTCCACAATAGTGTAAAAAATTAATACATGTGTTCAGTTATAAATCTACTGATGTCTTGCCACAGTTTCCTTACATGAATACAATGCCAAAAAAGATGCAACACTGTTTCTGGGTGGTCATTACAAAAGGTATAATTTGAGTTTATGTTTTCCTTAAACTTCTTCATATAGTGGTTGGCAGGATAATATTTATGAACAAATATAAGGCAAACTTCCTTAATATTGTTAACAAGTAGGCATGTGTAGGGCAACATCCCAAAAAATGTACTATCAATAAATCCATTCCAATAATGCATGACATAAGGTACAGATACAACATCCTGCTGGGCAGCCAGCGCAGGTGTAATACATACTGAGTAAGGAGGTGACAACAATCGGTTTGCCCTACATGCTAACTATATACGTGCTAGAGTCCAGAGCACAGAATTTTCAACCAACCTTAGCTTGGCGATGCTGTCTTCGTCCTCGATTTGACGAAACAGGAGTCTCCATGTCCATGTCCAGTTGCAGGGGGTCCGTTTGAAAATGCTCTGTTATTAAAATAAATGTTTTTGAAATTTAGAAAATGCTCTGTTATTAAAATAAAAATTTTTTTGCTCTATGAAGTAATCCAACAGTGTGCACCACCATTTTATTTATTTCAAGTCCCCTGTCATTGATTGAGACAGGTGAACAAGGCTACTTAAATTCTATCAGAATATTGATTGGTGAACGTCCACCCCAAAGTGTTGCATGTCATGAGGACAGACACCTGTATCGATCAATGAGAAAAGACTTGAAATAGACAAGAAGGAGGTGTACACATCGTTGGATTACTTCTTGGAGTGTTTCCTAAATTCAAACTGACCCCCTACAACTGGACACAGACATTTTATGAGTCTCCTGTTTCCACGAATCGAGGATGAAGACAGCATGGCCAAGGATGGTCGAAGATTATGTGCTACACCAAACAGTACCTATCCTGTAACTCCAAGTAATGGATATCAAAAAACTTTGGTTAACCTGATATGGATAGGGGGCAGTATTTTCACAGCCGGATGAAAAACGTACCCAATTTAAACAGGTTACTACTCTTGCCCAAAAACGAGAATATGCATATTATTAGTAGATTTGGATGGAAAACACTCTGAAGTTTCTAAAACTGTTTGAATGGTGTCTGTGGGTATAACAGAACACATATGGCAGACAAAAACCTGAGAAAATTCCAAGCAGGAAGTGGAATGTCTGAGAACTGTAGTTCTTCTTTTGATTCTCTATCGAAACTGCACTATCTGTGGGGTTATGTTGCACTTTCTAAGGCTTCCATTGGCTCTCAGAAGGCGCCAAAAAGTGGAATGGGGTGTCTGCAGTCTCTGGGTGAAGAACAGCAGCAGAATTTGTGAGTGGTCAGCCTGGGGACAGTGAGACTGAGAGGCGCAGTCACGAGAATTCAATTTTTTTTTCTTTCAGCCTTTGAATGAATACAACGTCGCCCGGTTGGAATATTATCGCTATTTTACGAGAAAAATAGCATACAAATTGATTTTAAACAGCGTTTGACATGCTTCGAAGTACGGTAATGGAATATTTAGCATTTTTTTTGTCATGAAATGCACTCACGCATCACCCTTCGGATAGTGACCTGAACGCACGAACAAAACGGAGCTATTTGAATATAACTATGGATTATTTGGAACCAAAACATCATTTGTTGTTGAAGTAGAAGTCCTGGGAGTGCATTCTGACGAAGAACAGCAAAGGTAAACCAATTTTTCTAATAGTAATTCTGAGTTTAGCGAGTCCCAAACTTGGTGGGTGTCAAAATAGCTAGCCGTGATGGCCGGGCTATGTACTCAGAATATTGCAAAATGTGCTTTCGCCGAAAAGCTATTTTAAAATCTGACACTGCGATTGCATAAAGGAGTTCTGTATCTATGATTCTTAAAATAATTGTTATGTATTTTGTGAACATTTATCATGAGTAATTTAGTAAATTCACCGGAAGTCTTTGCTGGGTATGCTAGTTCTGAACGTCACATGCTAATGTAAAAAGCTGTTTTTTGATATAAATATGAACTTCATTGAACAAAGCATGCATGTATTGTATAACATAATGTCCTAGGAGTGTCATCTGATGAAGATCATCAAAGGTTAGTGCTGCATTTAGCTGTGGTTTTGGTTTTTGTGACATATATTCTTGCTTTGAAAATGGCTGTGTGATTATTTTTGGCAGGGTACACTCCTGACATAATCTAATGTTTTGCTTTCGCTGTAAAGCCTTTTTGAAATCGGACAATGTGGTTAGATTAACGAGAGTCTTGTCTTTAAATGGTGTAAAATAGTCTTATGTTTGAGGAATTGAAGTTATAGCATTTTTGAGGTATTTGTATTTCGCGCCACGCGATTCCACTGGCTGTTGACTAGGGTGGGACGGAAGCGCCCAGACAGGTTAAAACCTCTTACATCTAGGCGCTCCGCTAGCAGATCCCCGGACCGCCAGCGGAACCCCTAGCCAACTGCCAATGGGATCGCATGGTGCGAAATACAAAAAAAACTCAAAAATGCAATAATTTCAATTTTTCAAACATATGACTATTTTACACCATTTTAAAGATAAGACTCTCGTTAATCTAACCACATTGTTATCTGGTGTGACAATATGAAGCTAAGAGAACTGGTAATCAGCAGATGATGGGAGAGGTGGTCATGATGAACTTGCCATTCCAATGAAAAATCCAGTAAATTCAGGGAACACTTCAACAGCTGTCGGAAGAATGTCGTCATGATCAAACTACCATTCAGCTCATCTTGAGTAACATTCTGCTTGAAATTCAGCATAATGTCCAATCCATTGAGAGGGATAAAGTTCACGGGATACAGTTCTGCTACAATGACAAAAAGCTTAAGGAAATGTGTTTCTCTCCAAGAATCCACTCCAGAAAGAATCCCAGGCACCACATGGTATCGTCTGCAAGACAAAAGAAGATAATACATGTATCTCCATTGAATAGTTTGAACAACAGTTGAACTGTGCCAGCATACCACCATTAGGGTAGACTAGTTGAACATGCATACATGTGCATAGGCACAGAGAGTACATTTAGAACACTATCCAATCAAACTTTATTTGTCACATACACCAAAAACAACAAGTGTAGACCTTACCGTGAAATGCTTTGTTACAAGCCCTTAACCAACAGTGCAGTTCAAGAAGAGTTGAGAAAATATTTACCAAATAAACTAAAGTCAAATTTAAAAAAATAAAAAAAATAATAATAATATATATATATATATATATATATATAATAATAAGAAGAAGAAGAAGAAGAAAAAGTAACATAATAACATAATAATGACGAGCCTATGTAAAAGGGGGTACCGGGTCAGTGTGCGGGGATAGAGGTTAGTTGTGGTAATTTGTACATGTAGGTAGGGGTGAAGTGACTGTGCATAGATAATAAGCAGCGAGTAGCAGCAGTGTACAAACAAAGATAGGGGGGGGGGTCAATGTAATAGTCCAGAGGGCCATTTGATTAATTGTTCAGCAGTCTTGTTGCTTCAGGGTAGAAACTGAGGAGCCTAAGGAGCCTTTTAGTCCTAGACTTGACGCTCCGGTACCGCTTGCCGTGCAGTAGCAGAGAAAACAGTCTATGACTTGGGTGACTGGAGTCTCTGACAATTGTACGTGCTTTCCTCTGACACCGCCTATTATATAGATCCTGGATGGCAGGAAGCTTGGCCCCAGTGATGTACTGGGCCATACGCACTACCCGCTGTGCGTATGGCCCAATGGGTCAGGATGCTCTCAATGGTGCAGCTGTAGAACTTTTTGAGGATCTGGGGACCCATGCCAAATCTTTTCAGTCTCCTGAGGGGGAAAAGGTTTTGTCTTGGTGTGTTTGGACCATGATAGTTTGTTGGTGATGTGGACACCAAGGAACTTGAAACTCTCGACCCGCTCCACTACAACCCCACTGATGTTAATGGGGGCCTGTTCAGCCCGCCTTTTCCTGTAGTCCACGATCAGCTCCTTTGTCTTGCTCACATTGAGGGAGAGGTTGTTGTCCTGGCACGACACTGCCAGTTCTCTGACTTCCTCCCGATAGGCTGTCTCGTCGTTGTCGGTGATCAGACCTACAACTGTTGTGTCGTCAGTAAACTGAATGATGGTGTTGGAATCTAGCCTAATAGAAATCAATATGGCATAACCCTCAAACTTTGCACAGTGACCAGAATGTACAAATGTACCTAGGTAGGTAGGCAGACAGTATCTAGCTACAGCCATTTCTAACAGGCATGCTTAGGTAAATATTTTTTTATAGTAAAACCAGCTTGTCAGTATTACAGATAGTTAAATTCTTGTATTATTGTTTCTCCCCGCTGTTAGTTAGTCAGTACACTTAGCTAGCTAGCTTGCTGGATATCCAATAATTGTTATTTACATCTGTTTGGAATCCTATCTTGCATCATGTCTATCATTTAGTGATTTTGAAATGCATCAATGGTCATAATCTTAACCTCTACGGGCCACGGGGGCAGTATTGAGAATTTTGAAAAAAATATGTGCCCATTTTTAACTGCCTCCTACACCAACTCAGAAGCTAGGATATGCATATTATTACCAGATTTGGATGGAAAACACTCTGAATTTTCTAAAACAGTTTGAATGGTGTCTGTAAGTATAACAAAACTCATATTGCAGGCAAAAACCTGTGAAAAATAGATTTAAAAAAATGAGAATTTTGTGACTGTACTATTTAGTGTCATTGTTTTACAGATACCACAGTGAGAAAGGATTCAGTTCGCAACTCCTACTGCTTCCACTAGATGTCAACGATCTTTAGAAAGTTGTTTGAAGCATCTGTGATGAATACAGACCGAATTAGAATGCTTACAAGTTGACACGTCATCACTTCATTTTTTGCGCCTGCGCATAAATCTGAGAAGAGTGTCTTTGTCATAATCGTTTATTCTAGACACTTGATAGGTTGTGTGAAAATATTACTGATGTTTACTGATGTTTCACGTTAAAAATGGACCAAAAGATTAATGCTAAACAACGTTTGACATGTTTGAAGAAACGTAAATAGATTATTTACTAGGTTTTCTTTAGCTTTTCGGCGTGACTTTACACTGCCCACCTCATTTTGTGGGAGCCTACTGAACGCTAACTATTTGGACATAAATTATGAACTTTGTCAAAAGAAACCACATTTGTTCTGGACCTGGGATCTCTGGCAGCGCCTTCTGATGGAGATAATCAAAGGTAAGGGGATATTTAGAATGTTATTATCGATATTAGATGATGCTAATGCTAACGGTATAGCTTAGCTTAGCTTAGCTTATAGCTTATTGTTGTTAGCATAGTACCAAGTTTATTGCAAAATGTGATTTCCCAGTAAAGTTATTTTGAGATCTGGCCATTCGGTAGCAATTACGAGATGATAATATATTATTCTTTGAATGACAATATTATAATTTACCAATGTTTTCGAATAGTAATTCCGTGATTTGTAATGCTAGATTCACTGGGAGCATTCGAGCCGAAAAAAATTCTGAATTTCACCGCGACTGTAAATGCTGTTTTTGGATATAAATATGAACTTGATGGAACTAAAAATGCATGTATTGTATAACATAATGTCCTATGAGTGTCATCTGATGCAGATTGTCAAAGGTAAGTGCATAATTCTAGCTAGTTTTCTGTCTGTTGATGCCCTTCTTTGAATTGGCTAAACATTACACGCAGCTATTGTCAATGTACTCTCCTCACGTAACCTAACTTTATGCATTCTCCGTAAAGCCTCTGAAAATCGGACAGCGTGGTTAGATTTAGGAGATATATCTTTCAAATGGAGGAAAATAGTTGATTATTTGATTATTTGAAATGATTACTCTTGCAGTTTCAGGTCATGTGCTAACATTTGCTGGTACACCTAGCTTTAGGTGGCTGGTCATAACATCATATCTTGCTGTTTAGTAGCCATATGTATGAATAAAAAGAGAAGAGGTTTTACAAATAAGATACAATAGATCTCCGATTGTAAAACCTCTTCTATTTTTGTCAAAGATATGGCTACCTGTAAATGTTTAGCTAACTTAGCTAGCTAGACTAGCTAACTGGGTACCTACCTAGCTACCTAAGTTAGCAAACAGCTAAATAATTAGATTTCCCCCCACTGTAACACAGTAGTATGTTAGCCAGAAATACACAACATGGATTTCCGTAGATTAACTGAAGTTAACTAGCTAGCTAGGTGGCTTGCGGGAAAAATAGCCACCGTATTTGTCATCTGCCCTCTTGGTGCTGGCATTGGCTGTAGCTTCTAGCTATATCCAACTCTTTGTTGTGAATCCCCTTCGATATATTCCATTTGAAACATGTGTGGTTGAATGTCAGCATGTAGCTAATAGATGCACCATCTTCGGATTCGTGTTGCATTGTGGACTGGTCAGTTCTTTCAGTTTTGTCCAAAAGATTGTGTTGTTAGTGTCCGCTTCCCTTTCAAAAACCCTGCCTTGGGGGAGTGATGGGGCAAGAGCACGAAGCCACGCCCTACGTGAGTTGTATTCTTTCACAGACTGGAGAAAATGTGTCAGCTTGTATTTTTAACAAGGAATCCGCTGACAGGAACATCGCTGAAAGATGTCCAATGGCTCTAACAAACAAAGACAACCATATCGACACGACCAGAAACGTATAGCGTGATCAGTTTATAACTTAGAGCCTTATAGTGGAATCAGTGTCATGACGTTGCCCTCTTTGGGTTTTCTATGCACCATCCCCCTACCTCTGTCTCCCCCACCCAGGCTCTGTGAGAGCGGTCGTAAATTCCTGAGAAAATGTCCTGCCTCATGGCCACAGTATAAAGAGGGAGTGGGTTTCATAGAAAGAACCCAGGAATTCTTCCACCTCACAGGACTGGAGAACCGAACGACATTTATGTTCTGGAGAAGGTATAAAAGATCGGTGAAGAATCCAGCTACGAACTGGTCCGTTTGGTACAATTTTGTGAAGCTCATGAGAGACAATACGGCCACATTACCATGGCTCTGTTTATATAATAGCCTCAGTTGTGAGACTAACATCTAATGGTTGTATAAAATGAACGAATAAGGATGAAGCTATTTGGAATATGTTGGGATGCTTGTAAGATGTTAATGTGAGAGAATTGTATTTCTGTTTAATGTTTCACCAAGTCATCGGCACGCCCCCATGAACAGACGGGACCTGGCATCATGAGACAGCCTTTTTCTGTTATTCCGAATATAACCCCCACCCAGGGTTTCTATCACCAGACCGAGCTTACCTCCATTACAAGTGGCTAAAGGTTGGAGACCAGCTTACCTCGATAATGAGAGGGCCAAGGTTTGACCATGTATTCCTCGTTCTGAACTTTAACCATACCACGTGGTTAAACTGTTAGACTATTGATACCGACAGAATAATAACAAGTCTGATATTAATTACTAGTCTGCAGTTAGGAATTCGGTATCATTGAATGCGAAGACCGACGAAACATCTGTCCTATAATGACATTAATGATTGTCACTTTGAAATATCCATTCTAACCGAGAGCGAGAGAGAACGCGAGGACAAACTCTCCAACAGAACAAACTTTTCAACAAAGATCCCGACGACACACTGAGCATAAATATATATATATTGATTGCAATTGTTCCCGAATGAGTGAGCGTTCATGTGCAAAGGATTAGCATTTCAATTGTTACAATTATCAACTCTTATCAACCTTTTGTCTAACAAGCCGCCATGCCGGTTTAGCCCACTAGGGCACATTCTCCTATAATTTCCTTGTAACCATAGCTACTGTTTGTTATGCATTTCTGTGAATTACTTAGTTAGTAAATACATGATTTTAAGACAATTGATGTATGGATGACTCATAGTGAAGACTGGGTTCGTGCAGATAACCAACAATTTACGACATTTGGAATGAGACTGACGAGGTAAAGAATATATCATTAATCCGAAGACTAATAGATCAGATATTATAATATCTGAAAGTTATATTAGGAAAATTATAACTTTGTAATCTGAATATTTTCCTTGGTGCCCCGACCTCCTAGTTAATTACAGTTACACGATTAATCAGTTTAATCACGTAATAATAATTACAGAGAGTTATTTGATAAATATGTATTCAGTTTTAATGATGCCAAAGACACAAAATCAGTATAACATAGAGCCTTTGTCTAATAACACAAAGCAGGACTACATTATTACCCCCATCCCCCCGCTCCCCGAAGCTGTCATACATAGGGTGTATCATTCAGCGCGCAAAGCCAGACCTGCCTTCCTCTTGTGTAATTATGTGTGAAACATCTCACTGACCTAGAAATGCCTCAGACATGATGAAAATAAGCCCAGATTCCCTCAGGGTGAAATTCCCCTTTATATTCAGGCTGTAACACAAAACAATGTGGAAAAGTCAAGGGTGGGGAATACTTTCTTAAGACACTGTAAGTGTAAAACAGTTAATTTGACTCAAGGTCTTTCCATTCCAAATAATGTTTGATGGATGGATTTGAAACTGTAGGGAATAAATACATCAACCTTGGTAATACAGTGGTTGCTCAACTAAATGTTTTGAGATTGTGCTGCGGGATTTAGAGGTCATTTGCGGTTTAGTATGGAACCCTGCGTCAATGCAGGATGCTGGCCTTCAAGGCAGAGTTGCAAAGAAAAAGCCATATCTCAGACTGGCCAATAAAAAAAAAATGAAGATCGGCAAAAGAACACAGACACTGGATTTAGGAACTCTGCCTAGAAGGCCAACATCCTGGAGTTGCCTCTTCACTGTTAACATTGAGACTGGTGTTTTTCAGGTACTATTTAATGAAGCTGCCAGTTGAGGACTTGTGAGGAGTCTGTTTCTCAAACTAGACACTCTAACTCTAATGTACTTGTCCTCTTGCTCAGTTGTGCACCGGGGCCTCCCACTCCTCTTTCCATTCTGTTTGGAGCCAGTTTGCACTATTCTGTGAAGGAAGTAGTACACAGCGCCGTACGAGATCTTCAGTTCCTTGGCAATTTCTCACATGTAATAGCCTTAATTTCTGAGAACAAGAATAGACTGACGTGTTTCAGAAGAAAGTACTTAGTTTCTGGCCGTTTTGAGTATGTAATCGAACCCACAAATGCTGATGCTCCAGATACTCAACTTGTCTAAAGGCAAGTTGCATTGCTTCTTTAATGAGCACCACAGTTTTCAGCTGTGCTAACATAATTGCAAAGGGGTTTCTAATGATCAATTAGCTTTTTAAAAATGATAAACTTGGATTTGCTAACACAACGTGCCAGTTGTAAATGTAAATATTCCATTAAAAATCAATCGTTTCCAGCTACAATAGGCATTTACAACATTAACAATGTCTACACTGTATGTCTGATCAATTTGATGTTGTTTAATGGACATAAAATGTGTTTTCTTTCAAAAATTATGAAATTTCTAAGTGACTCCAAACATTTTAATGGTAGTGTAAAAATTACCCCGACCTATATTACCCCAAACTACATGTATACTTAAAAAAAATATATTTCACCTTTATTTAACCAGGTAAGCTAGTTGAGAACAAGTTCTCATTTACAACTGCGACCTGGCCAAGATAAAGCAAAGCAGTGCGACACAAACAACACAGAGTTACACATGGAATAAACAAGCGTACAGTCAATAACACAATAGAAAAAAAAGGAAAAAAAGAAAGTCTATATACAGTGTGTGCAAATGGCGAAAGGAGGTAAGGCAATAAATAGGCCATAGTAGCGAAGTAATTACAATTTAGCAGATTAACACTGGAGTGATAGATGAGCAGATGATGATGTGCAAGTAGTGATACTGGTGTGCAAGAGAACAGAAAAGTAAATAAAAACAATATGGGGATGAGGTAGATAGATTGGGCGGGCTATATACAGATGGACTATGTAGAGCTGCAGCGATCGGTTAGCTGCTCAAATAGCTGATGTTTAAAGTTAGTGAGGGAAATAGAAGTCTCCAGCTTCAGCGATTTTTGCAATTCGTTCTAGTCACTGACAGCAGAGAACTGGAAGGAAAGGCGGCCAAAGGAGGTGTTGGCTTTGGGGATGACCAGTGAGATATACCTGCTGGAGCGAGTGCTACGGGTGGGTGCTGCTATTGTGACCAGTGAGCTGAGATAAGGCGGAGCTTTACCTAGCATAGACTTGTAGATGACCTGGAGCCAGTGGGTCTGGCGACAAATATGTAGCGAGGGCCAGCCGACTAGAGCATACAGGTCACAGTGGTGGGTGGTATAAGGGGCTTCGGTAACAAAACAGATGGCACTGTGATAGACTGCATCCAGTTTGCTGAGTAGAGTATTGGAAGCTATTTTGTAGATGACATCGCCAAAGTCGAGGATCGGTAGGATAGTCAGTTTTACTAGGGTAAGTTTGGCGGCGTGAGTGAAGGAAGCTTTGTGTCACGTCCTGACCAGCAGAGGGAGCAATTGTATTAGTTTTGGTCAGGACGTGGCATGTTTTTGTGTGTTAAGTGTTGTGTTGGTGATTAGGACTCCCAATTGAAGGCAGGTGTGTTGAGTTGCCTTTGATTGGGAGTCCTATATAGTAGTGTGTGTTTTTCTTTGGGGTTGTGGGTAGTTGTTCTTGCATTGCATTTTGTGTGCCTGCAAGACTGTTCCTGTCGTGAGTATCAGTTATTGTTTTTTCCTTGTGGATGCTTTACTTTTGTTTATTAAAAAACTATGAGTATCCACATACCTGCTGCGCCTTGGTCCATTCTTGAAGACAGCTGTTACACTTTGTTGCGAAATAGAAAGCCGATTCTAGATTTGATTTTGGATTGGAGATGTTTGATATGAGTCTGGAAGGAGAGATTACAGTCTAGCCAGACACCTAGGTATTTGTAGTTGTCCACGTATTCTAGGTCAGAACCGTCCAGAGTAGTGATGCTAGTCAGGCGGGCGGGTGCGGGCAGCGAACAGTTGAAAAGCTTGCATTTGGTTTTACTGGCGTTTAAGAGCAGTTGGAGGCCACGGAAGGAATGTTGTTTGGCATTGAAGCTCGTCTGGAGGGTAGTTGAAACCTGTTGAGGACCGACGTTCCTCTAGCGGAACGCCTAGCCAATATCCAATGGAACAGCGTGGCGTGAAATACAAAAACCTCAAAAATACAATAATTTCAATTTCTCAAACATACGACTATTTTACACAATTTTAAAGACACTTCTCCTTAATCCAACCACATTGTCCGATTTCAAAAAGGCTTTACAGCGAAAGCAAAACATTAGATTATGTTAGGAGAGTACATAGACCAAAATTACCCCACAGCCATTTTCCAAGCAAGCATATATGTCAATAAAACCCAAAACACAGCTAAATGAAGCACTAACCTTTGATGATCTTCATCAGATGACACTCCTAGGACATTATGTTACACAATACATGTATGTTTTGTTCAATCAAGTTCATATTTATATCCAAAAACAGCATTTTACATTGGCGCGTGATGTTCAGAAAATGTATTCCCACCAAAAACTTCCGGTGAATTTACAAAAATACTCATCATAAACGTTGACAAAATACATAACAATTATTTTAAGAATTATAGATACAGAACTCCTTTATGCAACCGCTGTGTCAGATTTTAAAATAGCTTTACGGAGATAGCACATTTTTCAATATTCTGAGTACATAGCTCGCCATCACAACGAGCTATTCAGACACCCGCCAAGTTCGGGGCAACCTAAACTCAGAATTAGTATTAGAAATATGCTCTTACCTTTGCTGATCTTCGTCAGAATGCACTCCCAGGACTGCTACTTCCACAAGAAATGTTGTTTTTGTTCGAAATAATCCATAGTTATGTCCAAATATCTCTGTTTTGTTCGTGCGTTCAGGTCACTATCCAAAGGGTAACGCGCGAGCACAATTCGAGACTCAAAAAGTGAAAACGTTCCATTACCGTACTTAGAAGCATGTTAAACGCTGTTTAAAATCAATTTTTATGCTATTTTTAACGTAAAATTGCGATAATATTCCAACCGGACAATAGCGTATTCATTCAAGGAGAAAAAGAAAAAACAGCGCGCTTGCGGGAATGCGCATATCCAATCCCTTTGTTGCCAGGCAGACCACTCAGTAACTGAGCTCCTATACTCTGCCCAGTGACAGGAGAAGGCTCAAACCACTTTCTGAAGGCTTTAGACAGACAATGGAAGCCTTAGAAAGTGCAACGTAACAGCACAGATACTGTAGTTTCGAAAGGGACTAGAAAGAAGATCTACAATTCTCAGATCCTCCACTTCCTGGTTGACTTTTTCTCAGGTTTTTGCCTGCCATATGAGTTCTGTTATACTCACTGACACCATTCAAACAGTTTTAGAAACGTCAGAGTGTTTTCTATCCAAATCTACTAATAATATGCGATATTCTCGATATTCTCGTTTCTGGGCAAGAGTAGTAACCAGTTTAAATCGGGTACGTTTTTTCATCCGGCCGTGAAAATACTGCCCCCTATCCATTTCAGGTTAACACAGTGTCCAAAGAAGGGCCAGATGTATACAGAATGGTGTCGTCTGCGTAGAGGTGGATCAGGGAATCACCAGCAGCAAGAGCGACATCGTTGATTTATACAGAGAAAAGAGTCGGCCCGAGAATTGAACCCTGTGGTACCCCCACAGAGACTGACAGAGGTCCGGACAACAGGTCCTCCGATTTTATACAGTGAACTCTGTCTGCGAAACCAAGGCTATTGAGTCTGCCGATAAGAATACAGTGATTGACAGATTCGAAAGCCTTGGCCAGGTCGATGAAGACGGCTGCACAGTGCTGTCTTTCATCATTGGCAGTTATGATATCGTTTAGTACCTTGAGCGTGGCTGAGGTGCACCCATGACCAGATCGGAAACCGGATTGCACAGCGGAGAAGGTACGGTGGGATTCGAAATGATCAGTGATCTGTTTATTAACTTGGCTTTCGAAGACTTTAGAAAGGCAGGGCAGGATGGATATTGGTCTATAATAGTTTGGGTCTAGATTGTCACCCCCGCGGGATGACTGCTGCAGCTTTCCAATCTTTAGGGATCTCGGAAAGAGAGGTTGAACATACTGGTAATAGGGGTTGCAACAATGACGGCGGATCATTTTAGAAAGAGATGGTCCAGATTGTCTAGCCCGGCAGATTTTTACGGGTCCAGGTTTAGCAGCTCTTTCAGAATATCTGCTATCTGGATTTGGGTGAAGGAGAAGCTGGGGAGGCTCGGGCTAAGTAGTGGCGGGGGGTGCGGAGCTGTTGGCCGGGGTTGGGGTAGCCAGGAGGAAAACAAACTTAGGGAGGAGGCTTCTGATGTTAACATGTATGAAACCAAGGCTTTTTCGAATACAGAAGTCAACAAATGCGATGCCTGGGGACACGCAGGGCCAGGTTTAACCTCCACATCACCCGAGGTACAGAGGAGGAGTAGGATGAGGGTACGGCTAAAGGGTAGCAAAACTGGTCGTCTAGTGCGTTGGGGACAGAGAATAAAAGGAGCAGATTTCTGGGCGTGGTAGAATAGATTCTGGGCAAAATGTGCAGACAGGGGTATGGTGGGGTGCAGGTACAGTGGAGAAAAGCCCAGGCACTGAGTGAAGATAAGAGAGGTTGCATCTCTGGACACGCTGGTTATACTGGGTGAGGTCACCGCATGTGTGGGAGGTGGGACAAAGGAGGTATCTGAGGCATGTAGAGCGGGATTAGCGGCTCCGCAGTAAACTAAAACAATGATAACTATCCTAAATAACAGTATATAAGGCATATCGACATTTGAGAGAGACACAAAGCGAGGCATAAAGCAATCACAGGTGCTGATTGGGAGAGCTAGCTAAGACAACAACAGGTAAGACAACAACAGCTAATCAGCTAAGACAACAACAACAGGTAAAATGGCGATGAATGGGCAGAGAGGGTCGGTTAACTACACACAGGGCCTGAGTTCGGGGCTAGGGCCGACAGATAAACAAAGGTAAACAAAATGGAGTACCGTGATAACTGAACAGTCCAGCAGGCATCAGCTATGTATCCAAGTGATCATAGGGTCCAGTGTACAGCAATAGATGAAGCAGGGAAGCCACGTGGTAGTCGTTACTATGCTAGCACGCGGGAGACACGGCGTTTAAAGTTAGCAGTCTGGAGTAAGTAGAAGCGTCTGCTCCGATGTCCGGCAAAGGCCGGTTGAGGGCACAGCAGATGGAATTACGTCTGCGGCGGGGTGCCGTGTCGACAAAGGGTCCGGGCCAGATTACGTAGTTGTAGTAATTTTGTTTGCTAGCCGGGATATGTACCTGGCTCAGGGCTAGCTTCGGGGCTGGGTCACTCAGTGGCAGCTAGCTGTCTGTGATGATCAGAAGTAATGGTCCAGGGTTTATGGTAGGAATCTGTCATTGTAGTGGAAAAAAACTGTCAGAGGCTGGCAGGTATTATCCAGGCTAAAAAACGTCTGGTGTCTGTGCAGAAGGTAAAGGCCGCTAGCAGTGCCTAACAATGACTAAATAGCTAGTAGCTAATTAGCTGTTTAGCTTCTGATGGCTAGCTTCTGATGGAGGTTATTACCCTACCTACATGTATATTACCCCTACCTACTTGTGTATTACCCCTACCTACATGTATATTACCCCTACCTACATGTATATTACCCCTACCTACATGTACATATTAACTCTACCTACATGTATATTACCCTACCTACATGTATATTACCCTACCTACATGTATATTACCCTACCTACATGTATATTACCCTACCTACATGTATATTACCCCACCTACATGTATATTACCCTACCTACATGTATATTACCCTACCTACATGTATATTACCCTACCTACATGTATATTACCCCTACCTACATGTATATTACCCCTACCTACATGTATATGACTCTACCTACATGTATATTACCCTACCTACATGTATATTACCCTACCTACATGTATATTACCCTACCTACATGTATATTACCCCTACCTACATGTATATTACCCTACCTACATGTATATTACCCTACCTACATGTATATTACCCCTACCTACATGTATATTACCCTACCTACATGTATATTACCCCCATACATAAAGTAAAACCCTTGAATGAGTAGGTGTTCTAAAAATAGTGTACAAAGCTGTTATCAAGGCAAAGGGTGGCTACTTGAAATATATTTTGATTTGTTTAACACTTTTTTGCTAACTACATGATTCCATATGTGTTATTTCATAGTTTTGATGTCTTCACTATTATTCTACAATGTAGAAAATAGTCAAAATAAAGAAATACCTTGAATGAGTAGGTGGTCTAAAACTTTTGACCAGAAGAGTACATGGACAAATTACCCTACCTACATGTATATTACCTCCATTTTCTTGACTAATCTGTACCCCAGCACATTGACCTGATACCGGTATTGTGTTACTTTTTAAAACTTTAGTATATTTTGTAAATATTTTCTAAACCCTTCTTTTTCTTAAAACTGCACTGTTGGTTAAGGGCTTGAAAGTAAGAATTTCATGGTAAGGTCTACACATGTTGTGTTCAATGTATGTGACAACTACAATTTGATTTGATTTGATCATACGTTCCTCTTCCGCTTTCATAATTTGCCAAGCAAGCATTTTCCCTGCACTTTCACCTTGCTCAACCTAATGTTGCTTGGATTTCATAGCATCAATCTCTGTAGATTGAGTGTTAATTGTGTTAGATTCAAACTTCAAAGTGTTCAATTGTTGTTGAGTGTCACCATTTCTATCTAAACTGTGTTTTCATTTGTAAATTGTAGATTTTCTGTTCTAGTATTTCATATTCTTTGTGTCTTCTTTTTCTTACAGTAAGACATGATATAACCCCTCATATATGCTTTAAGAGCTTCCCAGACAACAGTTGTGCATACTTCATTATAAAAATGTATTTCCCCAAAACATTTTGGAAATATCTGTATGTTGAGATATGAGGTAAAACTCCTTATCTCCAAGTACCATTGTGTTGAATCTACATGCTTTTTCTATTGGCATAAGATGTTTACGCTTAAACGTAAAGGACAATGGGCTATGGTCCATAGTAATTACAGGAAGGTATTTACATTCAGAAACACAATCAATTAAAGAAAAGTTAACGATAAATAAGTCCATTCTTAAATTTGAGTTGTGGACGTAATAGGAATATTCTCGTTCTGTTGTTTCAGTTATTTCTGTATTTAATTTCCAATATATTTGCAAAAATGTCTAAAAACATGTTTTCACTTTATCTTTATGGGGTTTTGTGTGTCCATGGGTGAGAGAATCTATTTAATCCATTTTCAATTTCCTGTATATAAGGCTTATATAACATGGCAGGACTACTATCACACCTTCCGGGGAAAAACTTAATACAAAAAAAAACGTTTTAAAGTGAAATATTAGTTTTTGTCTGAAGAGAAAAAAGTTAGGAAATTCGAAAGGAAATTTGATTTACAGTGAGGGAAAAAAGTATTTGTTCCCCTGCTGATTTTGTACATTTGCCCACTGACAAAGAAATGATCAGTCTGTAATTTTAATGGTATGTTTATTTGAACAGTGAGAGACAGAATAACAACAAAAAAATCCCGAAAAACACATGTCAAAAATTTTCTAAATTGATTTGCATTTTAATGAGGGAAATAAGTATTTGACCCCTCTGCAAAACATGACTTAGTACTTGGTGGCAAAACCCTTGTTGGCAATCACAGAGGTCAGATGTTTATTATAGTTGGCCACCAGGTTTGCACACATCTCAGGAGGGATTTTGTCCCACTCCTCTTTGCAGATCTTCTCCAAGTCATTAAGGTATCGAGGCTGACGTTTGGCAACTCGAACCTTCAGCTCCCTGCACAGATTTTCTATTGGATTAAGGTCTGGAGACTGGCTAGGCCACTCCAGGACCTTAAAATGTGCTTCTTCTTGAGCCACTCCTTTGTTGCCTTGGCCGTGTGTTTTGGGTTATTGTCATGCTGGAATATCCATCCACGACCCATTTTAAATGCCCTGGCTGAGGAAGGAGGTTCTCACCCAAGATTTGATGGTACGTCCATCGTCCCTTTGATGCGGTGAAGTTGTCCTGTCCCCTTAGCAGAAAAACACCCCCAAAGCATAATGTTTCCACCTCCATGTTTGACGGTGGGGATGGTGTTCTTGGGGTCATAGGCAGCATTCCTCCTCCTCCAAACACGGCGAGTTGAGTTGATGCCAAATAGCTCCATTTTGGTCTCATCTGACCACAAGAGTTTCACCAGTTGTCCTCTGAATCATTCAGATGTTCATTGGCAATCTTCAGACGGGCATGTATATGTGCTTTCTTGAGCAGGGGGACCTTGCGGGTGCTGCAGGATTTCAGTCCTTCACGACGTAGTGTGTTACCAATTGTTTTCTTGGTGACTATGGTCCCAGCTGCCTTGAGATCATTGACAAGATCCCCCCGTGTAGTTCTGGGCTGATTCCTCACCGTTCTCATGATCATTGCAACTCCACGAGGTGAGATCTTGCAATCAATTTATAACATTTTTGACATGCGTTTTTCTGGATTTTTTGTTGTTATTCTGTCTCTCACTGTTCAAATAAACCTACCATTAAAATTATAGACTGATCATTTCTTCATCAGTGGGCAAACGTACAAAATCAGCAGGGGATCAAATACTTTTTTCCCTCACTGTATGCACTGACAAGGCTTTTCAGCAAACACACAACGGCACCTGCTAGAGTACTGTAAATGTATTGATCTACTGTACTTCAACAACAGATGTACTCACATTGGATAGGTTGATTAGGATTAAAACCTTCTCTCAAACAGTCTAATATATACTGGTAGAGTAGGGTTACCCCATCATCACACATACAATCTGCAATCTGGGAATCTGTCCACTGGTCATAATCTTAATATTTGCCCATTGGTTATTAAACAGTTCTGCAGTTCAAAAAGCAACAAACCCAACACCCTGCCACTGTTTTAGTAAAAAGCTGAGGAATTGGGGGTGGAGAAATGTAACCACTCTCAAATTCATCGGTAGAGTTATGGACACAAAATTACAATTTGAATCATATTCAGAGGCTAAACAGTGTTTGTTTACAATTACATTGTTTACAAAAAAAAATGTCGAACAAGCATACATTTGGGGTTCTGATGGGGTACAGCTATTGGACTAATCTCATGAGGAATTTATCAAAAGTTATATTCTTCAAGAATCCATGGGTGTGTGTAAATAATTAAAAGTCAAACAATTGATATAGCAATCGCAGATTGAGCCTTTCAATAAAATAAGGTTTCATTACTCCATTGTTTATAACATGAACATAAACCATGTATAGCTTCAAAATATGTTCAAAAGCTGTCAACGAAATTGTCCATTTCCCATCTGAGTAGGCCTTTTCACGAGGCTAGGTCACATGTAGGGTTAAGGAATGGTTTCAAGGACACAGAATACACATAGTCCTGGATTTGGCTTAATCTGTGTCCGGGAACCGTCTCCGTAATGTTTAAATAAGTGGAATGGGATTATGTTTTACATGAAAAAACACAATTACATTACCAAGTACATGAATGGGGTCAACCTACTCTACCAGTATATATTAGGTTGTCTGGGAGAAGGTTTTAATCCTAATCAACCTATCCAATGTAAGTACATCTGTTGTTGAAGTAAAGTAGATCAATTAATTTACAGTACTCTAGCAGGTGTCGACATGTGTTTGCTGAAAAGCCTTTTTAGTGCATACAGTAGGTCCAATTAGATTTTGAATTTCCCTACTTTTTCGGCTTCAGAAAAAAGCTAATATTTCACTGAAAACATATATTTTTTATATAAATAGAAATGTTACTGATGCTTCAAATAGATAATGAAATACACAATTAAATACTTGAGGGCTCTTCTCTAGTCCTCAATTTCCGAGAGAGCATTACTGAAATCACAATGAGGGGGAATATTTCATATTCATTTTGGAGCTATAGTGAGCAAGCTATAGCATTCTGCTGTGAAATAAACTACAGCAACCAGCAGCTCTACTATAAGGTTGAAAAATCGCTAATTTAAAGGCATAATCCATCCCAAACCACTCATTCCAATGATTAACAGTGTTAAACACTGTTTAATAACGCTATAACGCTAAAACAATATTTTTGGTTGAACAAATGTTACATTTTATTGTTATAACAAGCTTGGAAGCAACGTGAAAATCGCTGTGGAAATCTGTTGCAGCTCAAGTCGACTACAAAACCCACAATGCAACACTCTCTCTCTGGGCTGGCTGGCTAGCTAGTTAGGTTAAAAATACATAGCTGCACACAATTACACTAAAGTCAATGACAGCATGTGAGATGGTACTTGAAGTAGAAACTGAGTTAAATAATTCGGTACACTGTTTAGGTTGAGCACATCTAAGTTACATATATACGTTGCCATGACGATATAAATGGAGGGATGTGTTCTAGAGAAGTATGCCTATATCATCTATTGGCTGATTTAGTGATCTGTAGTGCAGGTCATTGTTTTAAAAGCGTTAGGGGATAACACACGATCACATTACCTATCTCCAGTGACGAGAACCATGTACTGTACTGTAGCTATGACGCGTTCCTTCACGAGTTCATGATTTTCCAGACGGACCACTTGGAAGTTAAATCACGTGAGAAAAAATATATTTTTTCCCAGTGATAGAACATAGGCTTTTGCCAAATTGACAAGAGTTTCATTCATTTTTTTTCTGGGAGTGGATTATCCCTTTTAGCTCCACCTTCCTTAGCTAGCTAAGAAAATAAATAAATGCTTACTTCCCACTTTGCAAGGGAGCCTTAACTTCACCACTACAATCACACCACTCTAACTAACTACACAACAATTCTAAATTAAACACAAGAGGTCAGCACCCCAACACCTTTACTCTAAGGTTGAAGAATCTCCATTTAAGCACAGCCTTCTAAACGATCTACCCTCTTAGAAATATAATGCCCACTTCCCACTCCACACACTGTGGTTCCCTCTCCATTCATCGTGCTGTATAGTGACACAGTGGCAGATGGCTAGAGCCGCCTGGGGCCTCCAGAGCCCCACTGCAGCTCCGTCTGTGTAATGTTCCATCACAGCTCACCTGATAATGGCCCGCTTTGTCTTTTCTCTCTTCCCTCCACGTCAGGCCAGTGAGAGGAATTAGTGGGAAATTACAGCTGGTGATTAGTTGGTTTAACACTGTTAACTTGGTTTCCATCTCCATCAGCTCAGACAAATGTGTTTATTTGTGAGGGGGGCGTTGTCGTTTTCCAGGGTTAGGGATGGACTTATGATAGGTAAATGTTTTAATTCTTCTATGTTGACAAACCTAACTCTACTCAGAGAGAGAGAGAGAGAGGTGGACATATTCCTATGTTCTTTCTCTGAGGAAAGAGAGGAACAGCAAAACGAAAAAAGAGGAACTGTCAATTTTTACCCCAGACTTTTAGCTTCCCACACGTTTCTCAGTTAAACGTAGATACTGTAGAATTTGGCTTGTAAAACACAGCGAGTGAAAGTTCCATTCATTGAAACATTCTACAATGTCTAACAACTTTGAACTACCACTTGTTCTTCCATCATAGTTTCCTGCGAATGTAATTGTCACAGGATTGTAGCATTATTTAATAGATGTAGGATGAAACATCTTGTTGCAACCAAAAACCAGATTAATGACCTCAGTAGCTCTGTTACACACTAATACAGATAGAATCATCTGGCGTTCTTGAATCTTCCTAATACAAATTAATGATCACCCAGCAAGTCCTGCTGAACTCTGTAGAATTACAATTCTTTACGCTCCATTTGAACACCTTAATCAATTTATGACAAAGCCATTACTCAAGGCAAAGGGAATAAAGACTTTGTGCAAATAGCATTTCTACCACTATTCTGAGGTAAAAGGGAATAAGTCATTTTTTTTATTATTGTCAGTACAACATGCATTATGGGATGTCACCAGCATACTTGGCAAAAGGTCTGCAGGGTGTACTATCCACGGATTTTCATAGTCAAATCTACCCGAACATGTTAATTGGTTGGATTAACATAAATAGTAACATATGGTTTAACATTCCATAATGAGAATAACCCTATAAACAATTTTGAAATAGTTGAGGTTGCTATGGTGATTGAGTGAAGGAAAGACCATACTATAGGAGATGCTATACCTTAGAGCTGGGCTGGGCCTTAGATATAAGACAAGTTCAGTAATTCCCTCTCCCTCTGTTCTGTTGTGTGTGTGTGTGTTCTCCTATTGTTAAAGGCGATCAATAAAATAACGGAAGCTCTATGTTTACATAATTTCATCTAAGGCAACACCACTATACAGTTATCAGATATGAACAGTGCAGCGTTGGGGTCAATTTGAATTAAAGTCAGTCAAATCTCTTGTCGTGATGTGTATTTTTGTCACGTCCTGACCAGTATAAGGGGTTATTTGTTATTGTAGTTCGGTCAGGACGTGGCAGGGGTGTGTTTGTTTTGTGTTGTCGGGGTTTTTGGGTTGTGTTGTATGTTTTGTATTTCTATGTTCTATTTTCTAGTTTTTCTATTTCTATGTCTAGTTTATTGTTTTGACCTTCAATTGGAGGCAGCTGTTCCTCGTTGCCTCTAATTGAAGGTCCTATTTAGTAGGGGTGTTTCTCTATGGGTTTTGTGGGTAGTTGTTTCCTGTTTAGTGTTTGTTGCACCTGACAAGACTGTTTTTGTCGTTCTTTTTGTTAATTTTAATTTTAATAAAGAAGATAATGAGCAATCACATCCCCGATGCATTTTGGTCCAATTCATACGACGTCCATGACAATTTTGTCCTAATGTGTATTTTATTTTGTATTTTACATTTTTTAATCTCAGCCCTCGTCCCCACAGGAGGCCTTTTGCCTTTTGGTAGGCCGTCATTGTAAATAAGAATTTGTTCTTATTAACTGACTTGCCTATTTAAATGTTAAATAAAACATTCAGGGAATAAACAGAAATTCCAATGCAATAGTTGAACAAATGTCATCCATTTTTGATAATTGCTCAAAAAACTGAAAAAGACAACTTTTTAATTTGAAATTCAAATCACTTCACAGTTTGAGTTACTTAATTTCGTATTGACCCGAACTCATACTTTATGTAATATAGAGTGAACAACATCGCTAACTATTACTAGATGCATTTTTAAACAGCAAAAGGAGATGACTAATAAGATGACTGGTTTCAAGTACAACAAGTCAATGAGTTTCACTCTCTCTATATATGTAGAGAAACATGTACCGTGATAGAAATGTTAAGGTCTTATCTTAAATGATGTGCGTGGATCATGGCGATGATGCATGGTCTGTGTTCATGAACACCAAAATTGTGAGTCTCAAGTCACACCCTATTGCCTATATAGTGCACTTAGTGCCATAGGTCTCTGGTCAAACGTAGTGTAGTGTATAGGGAATAGAGTGCCATTTGAGACACAGCCCATGGTACATATTACTCACCACTCTCTGACTCCTTTCATCTCATCTCTGCTCAACTTATATTAGTCATCAAACAACATGATCACACCTCACATTTCTACTGAGAGTTTCAAAAGGAGATTAATGCAGGAATCTCTTTCATAAATCCTCAAAGAGATCACCCTCACATATAATTGACTCCGAGTATACAGTATGTTTGCGTCTCAAATGTCACCATATTCCCTATACAGTGTACTACTTTTGACCAGAGCCCTATGGGGGCACTATGTAGGAAATAGGATGCCATTTGGGAAGCAGGCAGTGATGAAGCAGACTAACAGGATGCAGATTGAGGTAAGACATCAAGGACATTGTGTTACTCAACTTTTGCTCAACAGTTTACAGGCAGGGGTCAGGGTTAGGATATGAGTTGTGATACTTTTAATACATTTTTTATACTATATCAACAATCTGTTAACAGTGTTTACACATCCCATTCACTTACAGCACAAAGTAGGAGCTATAGTATGATTGGACAATAGCATTAGTCAATATAACACAAGCAGGCTGTAGCTATAGTACCTGTCGAACAATATACCTTGTTCCTTAAATCAAGTCAAACGTTATTTGTCGACTTTGTCTCGGGCTTAACAACACCCGTGACAATATATCCTCAAAACACCAGCTTTTCTGGCATTATCACTTAAATATACTGTAGGTCATCAAATTGTACAACTGAAGATCAACACAAGAGGAAAAGATTGACAGAGTGTCTGCTAAAAGAGCAATCTTAATCGTGCTAGCTAGCTAAATTCAAATTTGTCAGTAAGTTTACTAGCTAGCGCCAACTGTTTACTGGTGGTAACCATTGCAACATGGCCACCGAGGCAGCGCTAGCAGCACCAACAGCAGCAGAGACTGAGAGACTTTCCCCCTTCTGTTGAATATCCAGCAGAAATCAAATCAGAGAAGGGAAGAATCAATTTTATAAACAGAATTCAGAGGGAGAACCCGGAAACTTTGTTTGCCGATTTCGCACACAACAGGACTGTTACAAACCTGTTATTTTACACAGAACACACTACTGCCTGGCATACGACTGTTAGCAGAAATGTCAGCTATACAGCAAAGAAAGGCATCAGCAAGGGAAGGACAGTAAAAAGGACCATGAAAACAGGTTTCTGACGGTAAGCGTGTACCAAAATGGCACTGTCATGGTCCAAGGCAGTGAGGCTGCCCTCTCCTGAACAGCTAATCAAAGGGCTACCCAGACCCCTCTTTTACACTGTTGCTACTCTCTGTTTATAATCTATGCATAGTCACCTTAACTCTACCTACATGTACATATTACCTCAATTACCTCAACTAACCCATGCCCCCGCACATTGACTCTGTACTGGTACCCCCTGTATATCGCCTCCACGTTGACTCTGTACCGGTACCCCCTGGATATAGCCTCCACATTGACTCTGTACTGGTACCCCCTGTATATCACCTCCACATTGACTCTGTACCGGTACCCCCTGTATATAGCCTCCACATTGACTCTGTACCGGTACCCCTGTATATAGCCTCCACATTGACTCTGTACCAGTACCCCCTGCATATAGCCTCCACATTGACTCTGTACCAGTACCCCTTGTATATAGCCTCCACATTGACTCTGTACCAGTACCCCCTGCATATAGCCTCCACATCGACTCTGTACCAGTACCCCCTGTATATAGCCTCCACATTGACTCTGTACTGGTACCCCCTGTATATCGCCTCCACATTGACTCTGTACCGGTACCCCCTGTATATAGCCTCCACATTGACTCTGTACCGGTACCCCTGTATATAGCCTCCACATTGACTCTGTACCAGTACCCCCTGCATATAGCCTCCACATCGACTCTGTACCAGTACCCCCTGTATATAGCCTCCACATTGACTCTGTACCAGTACCCCCTGCATATAGCCTCCACATCGACTCTGTACCAGTACCCCCTGTATATAGCCTCCACATTGACTCTGTACCGGTACCCCCTGGATATAGCCTCCACATTGACTCTGTACCGGTACCCCCTGGATATAGCCTCCACATTGACTCTGTACCGGTACCCCCTGGATATAGCCTCCACATTGACTCTGTACCGGTACCCCCTGGATATAGCCTCCACATTGATTCAGTACCGGTACCCCCTGGATATAGCCTCCACATTGACTCTGTACCGGTACCCCCTGGATATAGCCTCCACATTGACTCTGTACAGGTACCCCCCCTGTATATAGCCTCCACATTGACTCTGTACCAGTACCCCCTGTATATAGTCTCCACACTGACTCTGTACCAGTACCCCCTGTATATAGCCTCCACATTGACTCTGTACCGGTACCCCCTGTATATAGCCTCCACATTGACTCTGTACCGGTACCCCCTGTATATAGCCTCCACATTGACTCTGTACCGGTACCCCCTGTATATAGCCTCCACATTGACTCTGTACCGGTAACCCCTGTATATAGCCTCCACATTGACTCTGTACCGGTGCCCCCTGTATATAGCCTCCACATTGACTCTGTACCGGTGCCCCCTGTATATAGCCTCCACATTGACTCTGTACCGGTACCCCCTGTATATAGCCTCCACATTGACTCTGTACCGGTACCCCCTGTATATAGTCTCCACATTGACTCTGTACCGGTGCCCCCTGTATATAGCCTCCACATTGACTCTGTACCAGTACCCCCTGCATATAGCCTCCACATCGACTCTGTACCAGTACCCCCTGTATATAGTCTCCACACTGACTCTGTACCAGTACCCCCTGTATATAGCCTCCACATTGACTCTGTACCGGTACCCCCTGGATATAGCCTCCACATTGACTCTGTACCGGTACCCCCTGGATATAGCCTCGCTTGTCATTTTACTGCTGCTGTTTACTTTTATGATCTATTTTTTACTTATCACTTATTTTATTTATTTTCTTAACTTCATAAAGCATTGGTTAAGGGCTTGTAAGTTAGCATTTCACTATAAGGTGCAGGACCTGTTGTATTCGGCGCATGTGACAAATTAAATTCGGTTTGATTTGAGATCCACACAATAGGTGGATCGAGGGAGATTAAACAGCTCCTCCAATTCATCTGCACTAAATGCACACACACACACACACACACACACACACACACACACACACACACACACACACACACACACACACACACACACACACACACACACACACAGCTATTGTACTAAAAGTTTACTTTTTTAATGAATAAGAAGAAGGAAAAAATAAAAAAGATAACAGATGTTTTCTGTTATCCTGTTTATCTCTCTGAACAGATCAGTAGTCAGTATTTACTGTATTTCTGTTATCCTGTTTATCTCTCTGAACAGATCAGTAGTCAGTAGTTACTGTATTTCTGTTATCCTGTTTATCTCTCTGAACAGATCAGTAGTCAGTAGTTACTGTATTTCTGTTATCCTGTTTATCTCTCTGAACAGATCAGTAGTCAGTAGTTACTGTATTTCTGTTATCCTGTTTATCTCTCTGAACAACTCAGTAGTCAGTATTTACTGTATTTCTGTTATCCTGTTTATCACTCTGAACAGATCAGTAGTTACTGTATTTCTGTTATCCTGTTTATCACTCTGAACAGATCAGTAGTCAGTAGTTACTGTATTTCTGTTATCCTGTTTATCACTCTGAACAGATCAGTAGTCAGTAGTTACTGTATTTCTGTTATCCTGTTTATCTCCCTGAACAGATCAGTAGTCAGTATTTACTGTATTTCTGTTATCCTGTTTATCACTCTGAACAGATCAGTAGTCAGTAGTTACTGTATTTCTGTTATCCTGTTTATCTCTCTGAACAGATCAGTAGTCAGTAGTTACTGTATTTCTGTTATCCTGTTTATCACTCTGAACAGATCAGTAGTTAGTAGTTACTGTATTTCTGTTATCCTGTTTATCACTCTGAACAGATTAGTAGTTACTGTATTTCTGTTATCCTGTTTATCACTCTGAACAGATCAGTAGTTAGTAGTTACTGTATTTCTGTTATCCTGTTTATCACTCTGAACAGATTAGTAGTTACTGTATTTCTGTTATCCTGTTTATCACTCTGAACAGATCAGTAGTCAGTATTTACTGTATTTCTGTTATCCTGTTTATCACTCTGAACAGATCAGTAGTCAGTATTTACTGTATTTCTGTTATCCTGTTTATCACTCTGAACAGATCAGTAGTCAGTAGTTACTGTATTTCTGTTATCCTGTTTATCACTCTGAACAACTCAGTAGTCAGTAGTTACTGTATTTCTGTTATCCTGTTTATCTCTCTGAAGAACTCAGTAGTCAGTAGTTACTGTATTTCTGTTATCCTGTTTATCACTCTGAACAGATCAGTAGTTACTGTATTTCTGTTATCCTGTTTATCTCTCTGAACAGATCAGTAGTTAGTAGTTACTGTATTTCTGTTATCCTGTTTATCACTCTGAACAGATTAGTAGTTACTGTATTTCTGTTATCCTGTTTATCACTCTGAACAGATCAGTAGTTAGTTGTTACTGTATTTCTGTTATCCTGTTTATCACTCTGAACAGATTAGTAGTTACTGTATTTCTGTTATCCTGTTTATCACTCTGAACAGATTAGTAGTTACTGTATTTCTGTTATCCTGTTTATCTCTCTGAACAGATCAGTAGTCAGTAGTTACTGTATTTCTTTTATCCTGTTTATCACTCTGAACAGATCAGTAGTTAGTAGTTACTGTATTTCTGTTATCCTGTTTATCACTCTGAACAGATTAGTAGTTACTGTATTTCTGTTATCCTGTTTATCACTCTGAACAGATCAGTAGTTAGTAGTTACTGTATTTCTGTTATCCTGTTTATCACTCTGAACAGATTAGTAGTTACTGTATTTCTGTTATCCTGTTTATCACTCTGAACAGATCAGTAGTCAGTATTTACTGTATTTCTGTTATCCTGTTTATCACTCTGAACAGATCAGTAGTCAGTAGTTACTGTATTTCTGTTATCCTGTTTATCACTCTGAACAACTCAGTAGTCAGTAGTTACTGTATTTCTGTTATCCTGTTTATCTCCCTGAACAGATCAGTAGTTACTGTATTTCTGTTATCCTGTTTATCTCCCTGAACAGCTCAGTAGTTACTGTATTTCTGTTATCCTGTTTATCACTCTGAACAACTCAGTAGTCAGTAGTTACTGTATTTCTGTTATCCTATTTATCTCTCTGAACAACTTAGTAGTCAGTAGTTACTCTATTTCTGTTATCCTGTTTATCTCCCTGAACAGATCAGTTGTTAGTAGTTACTGTATTTTTGACTGTGCTATTCTTTCTTTTTGCAATATGAAATCGCTATCAGTTAGCATGTGGAACATTCAGGGCCTAAACTCATCAACCTTGGGAACGAAATCTGAAGGATGCTGACGTCATCATAGTGACATGGTGTAAGGCAGACATTGTCACTCACCGTCCCACATATTAAAGAGAGGTAATTGTGTCATCACAGATACAAATCTCTGTCAATAGGGGCTCTGGAGGATCATTTGGTACAAATCCCAACTACAACATCTAATTGATCCCCTCAAAATTGGTAAATATCACATTTGGTTAAAACTGGAAAAAAATAACTTGTACTGACAGAAAAATATGTGTTCCTTTGGCAATATACAGTACCAGTCAAAAGTTTGGACACACCTAGTATAAAATAATAGTGGTTCTGTTCAGAACGGATCGATTGGAACATGATTTCCGTTCCAACCCCAGGTATTTATTATTTATTTTATTATTACGTATTTTAGTTTTCTATTATTTCTCAGGTGGTCACCCCAGTTTCATCGACATTCCGTATGTGTCACAAACTTCGTCGTCTGAAGAGGAGAAATCATCGGACCAATATGCAGCGGTTAGAATGCTCATCTTCTTTTTATTAGAAGGGAAAAAATACAAAATAAATGACGAAAAACAGTCCCATAAGGTGCTCAGACTATACAAGGAAACAACCACCCACAAACACAAGAGAAAACTAACCCACTTAAATATGGCCTTCAATTAGAGGCAACGACAACCAGCTGACTCTAATTGGAGGTCGTTCCAAAATCCCAACAAAGAAATAGAAAAACTAGATAAACACATAGAAATAGAAAACATAGAACCTTCCCTGTAGCTCAGTTGGTAGAGCATGGTGTTTGCAACACTAGGGTTGTGGGTTCGATTCCCACGGGGGGCCAGCACAGGAAAAAAAAAAGTATGAAATGTATGCATTCACTACTGTAAGTCGCTCTGGATAAGAGCGTCTGCTAAATGACTAAAATGTAAATGTAGAACATCAACCAAAAACCCCGAAACACACTAAACAAACACCTCCTGCCACGCCCTGACCGAACTACAATAACAAACAACCCCTTTTACTGGTCAGGACGTGACAATATGTCTCCTGGTCCAAAATGATATCTCTGTAGCTCTTCTGCTACATTGCCGAATAAAGAATTAACATTTTCTCTGTTGAAGCTACTTGCCCTGGCAAGGCTAATTGCCTCTGGCTTTCTCAGCGACAGCGTTGGGTGCCGCTTTAAGAAGCCTGTTAACCACTCCGAGCTGTCCTTTTCTTTTTCTGCCCACATTGGCGCGAAACTTCAGCTGGTGTACCACAGCAAACTGGTAGGCAAGTCTTCTGACTTCACTTGGCGACAGACCAAAATAAATGTCAGCTGGCCTAGTAACATACTGAACAAGCTGCATCTCCAAATCAGGTGAAAAAAACCTGCCGTGGCTTTGTATAGCCAACTACTGTTGTCGGTGTGGCTGTCTGACTTTCAATTTCTTCTCTGGTAACCTTTTGACAATACTGAGTCAGAGTACGGCAATTTATGTCAAAATCCTTCGCTGTACTCCTGATTGATTTGTTCTGCAACTTCACCTGCCTCACTGACTTTAACATTATGCCAGGTGGTGTGCTGCCATTCTGTCTTTCTTTTATAATTTCTAACCACCTTTTATTTCCTTCCTTCCTTCTTTCCTTCATAAACACATTTCCTCATTGCAATTACATATTCATTACAGGCTTATTACACCCACCCCCCCGTCTACTATCCTTGCTGCCACAATGCAATTCATAACACCACACTAATTCATGACGCTCTATGTAGTAGTGTGTGTGTGGATATACTGTCTCATACAGTAGGCATGTAGTGTGTTAGTAGACACACACACACACACGCCAGAGCCTGTCTTGTGTAGTCCAAGGATATGTCTTCTGCTCTAAACTATACGTACATATAATAATCCATTTACAGTAACATGTAATACTATTCTCAGAGCTGATTACACAATATCACAATGTTCTTTTGAGCATGTTCTATGCGTCTATGTATACTGGGGCAAGTTGTCACTAGGTGAAGACTTGCCCCAAGGTCATTGAGACAACTTGCCCCAAACTGACATGGGTGCTAATGTTGGCTTAATCTCAAGGTTAGCTCAACATAGGACTGCAGCTAAAGTATCAAAATATATGTTATTGTCTCCTCTACTCAGTGTAAAATTATCATTTTGAACATTCATACCTAACAAAGTTTGATTGCATAAAATTTAAAGTGCAAATTTTTTTTTACTTTTGAAGGGGAAAAGTAAAAAATTTGTGCTCAGATTAGAGTGACCTTGACCACATGTGAACAGGAAGTTGACCATAGAACATGTAGTCACAAAGTAGCTATTGGATTTTATGAGATAGCGCCTCTAGTGTTGGAAGTATGAACAGTTTGACTACTTACCTCGCTCTCCCTTACATATAGTTTGTTTTGGGGAGCTAATGTTAGATGGCTAATTGTGTGCTAATCTATAGATCCATTTCATGCTGGCTAGCTATATAACAGTCTGATTACGCTAACAAAGGCTATTTTGAGCCATTTATACAAGGAATTGCCACTTTCTAACCAGTTATTAAGAGAAAGTTTATAATTATGTTCCAAAGAAATGTAACGTCTTGTGTAACATTGTGTAATTTGATCCTTTGTATTAGGTTTTCAGTTTTACAATTAAGTCTTTGGAGAAATGAAGATAAAGATAAAGACAACCATTTAACTTTACACTGCGTCTGACTTTCTCTTGAGCATATTTGCTATCTGTCGATTTTATATTAGTCACACTCAGAGGGCAGAAGAGTATGTGTTGCTTAAACATATTTAGAATCTTTCATGTGATATTTGCCAATATACTGTCATTTTTTGTTCTGCTTCCATAACTCCACAAGAAAAACCTTGGAAGAGAGAGAGAGAGAGAAAAAAAGACTTAAGGATGCAATATGCAAAGCTGCTAAGTCTCCCTGTGTTCCAAGATAACACCCTGTTCCAAGTGGCAGCTCTATGGGCCCTGGTCAAAAGTAGTGCACTATATAGGTAATAGGGTACCATTAGGGAATCAACCTGCACCCACTTGTTTGGCATAATTAGGTGCGTTGAAATGGCGTATCACAAACTAGCCAGTTTTCAAAGCCCGCTCTTCCTTTCACTTAAAAATTCAGCATGATGCTGCTAGCTCCTGTTTTATTAAGAATCCATTCCTGTTACAGTGTAGCTTAGCATAGCCACCAGCATGTTATAGCTAGCTGTGGCTTGCAAAATATATTAGGGTTTTAGGGTGTAAATTGCACCCAATTGCCTTCTGTATGTTGTGTACTACTTTTGACCTGGGCTCATAGTGCTCTGGTCAAAAGCAATGCACAATAATGTAGAGAATAGAGAGTTGTTTGAGACACACACATTGTTACTGTTGCGCTTCTCATTAGGTTCCTGGAAGTGCTCTCTCTGTATCTCTCTCTGTATCTGTATCTCTCTCTGTATCTCTCTCTGTATCTCTCTCTGTATCTGTATCTCTCTCTGTATCTCTCTCTGTATCTCTCTCTGTATCTGTATCTCTCTCTGTCTCTCTCTGTATCTCTCTGTATCTCTCTCTGTATCTCTCTCTGTATCTGTATCTCTCTCTGTATCTCTCTCTGTATCTCTCTGTATCTCTCTCTGTATCTGTATCTCTCTCTGTATCTCTCTCTGTATCTCTCTCTGTATCTGTATCTCTCTCTGTATCTGTATCTCTCTCTGTATCTCTCTCTGTATCTGTATCTCTCTCTGTATCTCTCTCCGTATCTCTCTGTATCTCTCTCTGTATTTGTATCTCTCTCTGTATCTCTCGCTCTCTCACTCTCTCGCTCTCTCTGTATCTCTCTCTGTATCTGTATCTCTCTCTGTATCTCTCTCTGTATCTCTCTCTGTATCTGTATCTCTCTCTGTATCTCTCTCTGTATCTGTATCTCTCTCTGTATCTCTCTCTGTATCTGTATCTCTCTCTGTATCTCTCTCTGTATCTCTCTCTGTATCTGTATCTCTCTCTGTACCTCTCTCTGTATCTCTCACTGTATCTCTCTGTATCTGTATCTCTCTCTGTATCTCTCTCTGTATCTGCATCTCTCTCTGTATCTCTCTCTGTATCTGCATCTCTCTCTGTATCTCTCTCTGTATCTGTATCTCTCTCTGTATCTGTATCTCTCTCTGTATCTCTCTCTGTCTCTGTATCTCTCTCTGTATCTCTCTCTCTGTATCTCTCTCTGTATCTGTATCTCTCTGTGTCTCTCTCTGTATCTCTCTCTGTATCTGTATCTCTCTCTGTATCTCTCTCTGTATCTGTATCTCATTCTGTATCTCTCTCTGTATCTCTCTCTGTATCTCTCTCTGTATCTCTCTGTATCTGTATCTCTCTCTGTATCTCTCTCTCTATCTCTCTCTCTCTCTCTCACTCTCTCTCTCTCAATTCAATTAACTTTATTGGCATGACGTAACAATGTACAGCACATATTGCCAAAGCGTACTTTGGAGATTAAGTGATAAATGTACAATATTAACATAATTAAAATAATATTAATCAAGTTTGTCAATCAGTAATAACAATAATCAAGTGTAAAAATACCATACAATGGACAATAACAATGGCATAGTTATTACAGAGGACGTGTGCAAGTTGGTTAGTCTGTCAGACATTGTCCCTTATCTTATGGCAGGCAGCAATGTAGTGCTCATTGCGTCTACCCCCAACAGGACGGGCAGCCTATTCTCATCAGAGAGGTCTTTGAAACTTTGAAACATTTGGGGAAATTACACTCTTTAATTGGTTTATATGTTTGACATTTTGACAGGAAATGCAGCTCTGTCTTAGGTTCTGCTGTGGTTGCACAGCCTTTCCTCTACAGGGAGACAGGTGTTCCTGTGTCTACCCTTCTCAATGGCAAGGCTGTGCTCACTGAGCTTGTACTTTTTCAAGGATTTTTTTAAAGATTTTGATCAGTAACCATGGTGAAATATTTAGCCATGGTGTATGTCAATTTAGGGCCAGATAGCCAGCTGGTTGATAGAAAGCCAAGAGTGTGCAAAGTGGTCATCAAGGCAAAGGGTGGCTACTTTGAAGAATCATAAATATAAAATATATTTTGATTTGTTTAACAATTTTTGGTTACTATATAATTTCATATGTGTTATTTCATCGTTTTGATGTCTTCACTATTATTCTACAATGTAGAAAATAGTAAAAATAAAGAAAAACCCTGGGATGAGTAGATGTGTCCAAACTTTTGACTGGGACTGTATATTATCAAGCATTTGACACATATTATCTATATACTGACTGTTAGTTCATCAAATAAAATGTAATTAATCACATGCTTTGTAAAAAAACAAGTGTAGACTAACAGTGAAATACTTACCCACGAGCCCATCAATGCAGAGAGAAATAAAATAGATAAAAAGTGGTGGACAGACGTGAATTCAAACAAGTAGGGACACTGACCTCCACTGAAAGGAGAACCCTTGTCACACTGGTCTGTGATGTCTCAGCCACAGGGAATAGTTAACCTCCATATTTTATATTCCCCTGTGTCAACTTCCTCAATCAATCCACCTGGCAGAATAGGAGGGGCAAATCCCTCTGGGTGGATGAACGATGTGCACTTTGTTGACTTCCTGAAACATTCCGTCAAGCATACAAAGTGCTCAAAGGAGAAGCTCTGTTTACTCCTTTAGGACAACCACGAGTCTCATCTGTCTATTGATGGACTCAATTATGCCAAAGAAAATGTTATAATTATGCTGTTATTCCCACACCCATTGTTCTCATCGGCTTCAACCCTTAGACAGGTCTTTCTACAGGCCGCTAAAGAGGCACATCAACACCGCATGTGATGACTGTATGAGGGAGAATCCCGGGAAGACAATGTCAATTTGACATTCCTGGGATTGTGGCAATCGCCTATCCTCTGGCTGCAACCCCCTTGAACATTCAGGCTGGCTTTAGGGTGGCTGGGGTACAACCTTACAACAGGGATGTATTTCTGGAAACCGAGTTTGCGCCATCCTACGTTACAAATCGCCCAATTCAGAACCCAACCCTACCACCAACTCTGCCTGGCCATGCCCCAGCAACATTCCAGCACTGCCAGGCCCCAGCACAAACCTGCCAAGCCCCAGCATCATTCCAGCACTGCCAGGCCCCAGAACCAACCTGCCAGGCCCCAGCAACATTCCAGCCCTGCCTAGCACGAGCTCAGACACAGACCTGCCCAGTTCTTATGCCAGCACCAGCTCACCCTTGCCCAGTAATGCCATTGCTGACAGTGGACTACCAACTCCAGAGGACATCCGGCCATATCAAAAAGCTGGCCCCCTGAAAACCAGCAATGGAAGAAAACCACGCAAAACTGCAATTCTAACTGACACACTAGTGAAGCAGGCCCTAAAATGGAAAAGAATAAGGCACAATCTAGCAAAAGGCTGTTTCCGAAGACAGGGATGCACGGGGGGGGAGTCAAAATCTGGATCTGCAAAGAACAAGGCAGCTAAAAAAAAAGAAAAATCGTAGAAGAGTCATCATTAGATGAAGAGGAGTGATTCTGCCTCATCTGTGTGGAGCCATTTTCAAACAGCCTTCCAAAGGAGACTTGGGTGAAGTGGGTGAGATGCAACAAATGGGCCCATGATTCTTGCACCTCAGGCCAGGCAATTTATGTGTGCCAGAACGGTGACTCTGAAGACGAGTCTGATTAGTCAGATACGGATGCAGATAGTATAGGCTGTTACAAAACTGTGCATTAGTCTATTTTGTTAAGACTTTAAACATTTAAGCAAGTTATCTGCAGCATTACATTCCATTCCGATTCCAACAATTACCGTGGATCTGTGTGCACGCCAGCGAACGTTCGATTTCAAAGTTCAAAGTAAAGTGGTCGTGACACTTAATGAATGTGTGCTCTGCCAGCATTATTGTTTTGATTGAAAGGCATGATTTCCCAGATTCTCTAGGCATGATTGTTTTTATTTTGAGTTATTTAATGAAGTTGAATTTGGTTTTGAATTTGAAATGAAAAACAATATTCACAATGAATTAGTTGTGTTCTGATTTGTTGATAATCCAATGTGACAACTTACCCGACGTAGTGTGACAATGATGGGGCAAATTGTCACAAGTGCACACTCTCTATTTAACGATCTACAACTCCGTACTGAAATAAGATATGAAGGTGTAATGAATACAAAATATGTGCCCAAGACATCCTTCTTTCATTTTGTATGACATTTATACCATTGTGATGTACTTTGCCCAGTAAATGTTATAAAGTGTGACAACATACCTCGCTCTCCCCTATATAAGGTATATGAAATGTAAGCTAATTAAATACACACTTGTATGTAGTAGGTGATAAACATTGTGAAAACTTACAAGCAATGCTTTTCCAAGGCACAAAACAGGAGAAAAATTACTTAAAATATGTCTTGACCTTCTTCTTCAAGGTTTACTGGCCAAACTACAACCGATAAAGTGTATTTCTGCCACCCACTGTACGGGGTAGTAAACGATAAAAAGAAGAAAAAAAAACATTGAATGAAAAAGGGGGATAAAAACGACATACAAAAATACACATTTAAAAACCATCTCACTCCTTCAGTCACAGTCCAAATCAAATCACATTCATTCAGGCTCAGGGGCCTGTAAGGGCGGATCATTCTTCGACAGGATTGCTTGACATTTCTCGGCTGTAAAATCAAAAAAAAAATAATACAAAAATGTTCAGCATACACTCACAATGAAGCAACAATTTTCTCAGATGTATTTCCCGTTTGCACTGTGCAGTTTATGACCATTGCAATAAACGATGTAAAGTCCACCATTTTTAACATGCAATATATATCAGGATCCCTCAGTCGCTGAGAAACGTTCACTGGTGCAAGCTCTATTATCAACTCTACCCACTCCTTTGTCTCTTCTCACTGCCTCCAGATAGGAGACACGCTGGCCACTCCTTTGTCTCTTCTCACTGCCTCCAGATAGGAGACACGCTGGCCACTCCTTTGTCTCTTCTCACTGCCTCCGAATAGGAGACACGCTGGCCACTCCTTACTCTTGTCACCTCTGTCTCTTTCAAACTTAACAGGACAATCCAGGTATTAGGGTGCATATTTTCCTCCCACAATTGCAAAATATAACCTCAGCTGGCATTCAATATTCTTCCCGTCTGCATGACCAAATCTTTTGCACTTATGACACTGCAGGAGTTTATGCACCATGGCTCTTACAGGGAGTAAAGAAATTCACTTCATCCATACTTAAGTTCTTCGATTGGAGAGTCTCCCCCGTCTTAGTTAGATCTCATGAAAGCCTGAGATGGGAGAGACTCTCCATCGATGAACTAAAGTATGTATAAAGTGAATTTCTTTACTCCATCCATACGGGCCAGTCGACGTGCACCAACCACTCCACTTACATTCTCAGGTATTTTATCTCCATACACTTCATGTTCTACCCCAGAGATAACCTGTCTTGATATCATGCGTTTAGAATGAATGAATGACTTCCTGCTAAGTTACAGTTCAATTATGACCTCTGACAGTCTTTGACTGACTGGCCAGTGCTTCACAGGGACTGCTCACCTGCCTGTGAAAAATAGAGCAGGACCGACGCTTCTAGAGGACTAAGCGGATGCCAAAGTCTCCCTTCCTGCTATTCAGAAATGGAAACACATCACCTCCTGTAAGCCTAAAGGAAGGCAGTGGTCTATGGTGAATGGGGCTTCTTTGGCTTTGGGAAGCCCAATCCAGACATCAAACAGCTTCTCCCTCACGGGCCTCGGATGTTGCTGCACCATTGTCCTCTACCCTGTTTTCAACCCAGGGGGAGCTCCCCCCTTCATCGGACCATGTGGGTGTCTGAGGTTCCGGCCCCTTCATCAGCCACTATGGATTTCATCGTGCCCCACCTCACATCGGTCATCGAGGTTTCACTCGAGGCACAAAAACAGCCGGACCTCCTCTGCCATTTCACCAGCTGTTATCATCTGCATTTATTGGTGAGAAACATTTCCTGGGAAAAATCCCTGTGTTATACTGGAGAACAAGGACAGGATATTACTAGGCTGCTTCCTACCATTCTAAAACAGCTGCCAGGGGCTGATGCTGTCGTAGTCCATGTTGGGTTAAATGACATTAGGAGGGCTAGCTCGGAACTGCATTTTAAAGAACCGATTCTAGCTCTAAAATACTACAACAACAAAAAAATCGGTCCTGTGCCATCGCTGGGCCGCAACAGCAAAAAAATTCACTGGCATTGCAACTCTGTCTAAGACACTACTGAATGCCTCTCCTGAAAGCTATTGCCAGCAGTAATTATGAACTTGACTTCTACTGTTAGCACTGAAAGAGTGTGTACTAGTAGTACGCTCACTGTGTGCAGTTAACCCGGCAATATCAGTTCAAATATAAATATCACTGTCATGTCTACCTCTGATAAACATCTGAGAAAACCACAAAAAATAGCCCGCATTAACATATGTAACCTAAGAAACAAGGTTCATGAAATCAATAACGTGCTAGTAACAGATAACATTTATATACAGGCTTATCTCTGAAACTCCCCCAAGGTCCACAAAGCACACACATCCCTGGGTCGCTCGTCTTTTCAGTTCAGTGGAGCTAGCAACTGGAACGAGCTGCAACAAACACTCAAACTGGACAGTTTTATTAATATCTTAATTGAAAGACTCAATCATGGACACTATTACTGACAGTTGGGGCTGCTTTATGTGATGTATTGTTGTCTCTACCTTCTTGCCCTTTGTGCTGTTGTCTGTGCCCAATAATGCTTGTACTATGTTTTGTGCTGTTTCCATGTTGTGCTGCTTCCATGTTGTGTTGTTGTCATGTTGTGTTGCTGCCATGCTATGTGGTTGTCTTAGGTATCTCTCTCTATCTCTTTATGTAGTGTTGTGTTGTCTCTTGTTGGGATGTGTGTTTTGTCCTATGTTTATTAATACAATTATTTATATTTTTAATCCCCGTCACCGCAGGAGGCCTTTTGCTAGGCCGTCATTTTAACAAAGAATTTGTTCTTAACTGATTTGCCTAGTTAAATAAAGGTTAAATATGTTTTTTTTTTTAAATACCCCGCAAGCCATACGACTGCTAGTTAATGAAATAGTTAACCAAATCGCTACCCAGACTTTCTGCATTGACCCTTTTTTGCTACTTTTTTGACTCATCACATAGGCTATCCTACCGATCCACAGTACAACATAGAACCATGACTACATGGAACTCTATTCCACATCAAGTAATTCAAGCAAGCAGTAAATTCAGATTTATAAAACAGACACCTTATGGAACAACTCTGACTGTGAAGAGACGCACACACATACAGTACACAGACACGCACTCTACACACACGTACATTGGGATGTTGTAATATGGTCGTATTATACATTTTGTATTATGCTTATATAGTGGGGAATTAGAGGTATAATCTTGTTTGGACCTCAGGAAGAGAAATACTTAATGAATACAAATGCAGTCATGTGACATGAAAGGACAATCATAATGTTTAGAAAAAAAAATCAATGCACTAAAATTCCTATTTTGTTCTAAAATTGTGATTGGCTTTTTACCAAGCAACATAAATAGCTAAATAACACTTTTAACATAATCCACTCACAAAACAAAGCACATAGACTATTTGCATATTCTAAATTCCAGTTCCAGCTGACAACACACAACACTGTCACAACAGTGCAGTAAGGTGATATAAAGTTCCCAATGTGACAACGAGACCCTTCAGTAAATAAGATTGGGTTGCATTGACAGCCAAATGAAACCTAGAAATCCATGGAGGTAGAGGGCAGCACATCAGAGCTAATCAGTCGCCTGCTAGTGTGTGTGTCTGTGTGTGTGTGTGTGTGTGTGTGTGTGTGTGTGTGTGTGTGTGTGTGTGTGTGTGTGTGTGTGTGTGTGTGTGTGTGTGTGTGTGTGTGTGTGTGTGTGTGTGTGTGTGTGATGTCCTGCATTCCACAGCCATCTGGTCCTGGAGCCCTGAACAGGATAAGCAGCTCAGTGACAGGGCAGATGCCCCGCTGTAGTAGATTGTCTCAGCGACGCTAGTGGGGTGCTAGAGGGAATGTACAGTCTCTCTGCTGCGCTAGAAACAGTTAGCTTATGTTTTCTCTGCCACAATTGAGGGATGGAGGTACGTTCCCTCTGCATGAACATTTCCAGTAGAATGATAGACTCTCTATCATTACCCAGCAGTCCTATATCACATCTCAATAACCAGGGATGCCCCCCCCCCCACCGCCCCCAACAACAACAACCCAAGTTGCAATTTCAAAATGTGGTTGTGTATCATCAGTTTTCCTCTTGTTATGTCTGTCACTGACAGTCACACAATTAGCCATGTCAGCTAACACTTTTTAGATTGGTAGTTAGTCTAGCCAGCAATCTAAACTTGTTGTAATCATGGTTGAATTACTGACCAAGGGTCCCCATTGATTTTTTTTAGTTACTCTCACTCAGACATCCTATTAAAAAACTGCAAACATTTCTCTCCACCCATTGGCAACATTTGCAGGAATATAGTATGCTTACTTATTGTCTCGTGTTCTTCTTGTTCTACGTTATATGTTATTTTTTGTATTACATTGATATTGATTACTGCATTGTTGGGTTTAGAGCTTGTAAGAAAAGCATTTCACTGTACTTGTGCATGTGATATTAAACTTGAAACTTGAAAACTGATAATCTTTCTCCGCCCCATGGCAAAATGTGTAGAATTACAGCAACCTTCCTTTAAAACAGCAACATTTTCTCTACGCCCATGGCAAAATTTGTAGAATTGCAGTAAAATAACTCTGAAACTATTTTTTTTTCTCAGTTGTCAAGAGGAGAGAAACTATTTAACTTACGGGCCCCAAAAGTCTAGACCCGGCTCTGACTGCATGTGTGGTACGAAGACCCCGGACCTACTGCTGCCCCTTATGATGAGTTCCGATTTTTTTGTGGCCCCCGCCCCAATTACAGTTGCCAATCCCTGCTCTGCATCATACCTTATTGGTCATAGAAGACTGGATGCAGGTTACACTGTCCAGCAAGCCATAAGATATACTGTGGAACTGCCCTAGCCATAAGGTGTATCATATAACTGCCTCAAATATTTTTCAAGGACTATTGGACACAATATATTAGTACTGAACTAGATATCTCATCACTTGTGACCAAGAAAGACATTTCAGATTGGCCGTCTTTCCCCAGCCCAGGTTTTCCTGAGTGATGAGTGATTAACTTCAAATGTCTTCTTTCTGAATGTCTTTCGTACGTAGAGAAGTGATAAGAGGTATCTGTAAAGCAACATGTGGAGGCAAACAGAACAGAAGATAACTGCTACTGAGATGTTCCGGGCTAATGCTTCTCAAGACATTCATCTCTCTCTTCTGTCTGGTATTTGCTTTTTGGATTCGTGACAGTCTCCTCCTACTCCCACGCAGGTGTGAGGTGTACGCGGCAAGGAGCCCAGCCGAAATCAGTTGGAGGAGAGGATGGGAGGAGGAGATGGCTAGGTGTGAATCGTGCAGCAGATGAGCATGAAGAGGAAAAAGGAAAAAGTATGGAGGACAGGAGGTAGCAGAGCATGGAGACTGACTGTCGTAAAATGTAACAGAGAGACTTTACTGCTTCCTCAGAGAGTGAATTGTGTTAAAACGTAACAGAGAATCCTTTCACTATTGCCTCAGGGAGTGAATTGTGTTAATTAAAAAGTAACAGAGAATCCTTTCACTGCTGCCTCAGAGAGTGAATTGTGTTTAAACGTAACAGAGAATCCTTTCACTGCTGGCTCAGAGAGTAAATTGTGGTAAAACGTAACAGAGAATAATTTACTGCTGCCTCAGAGTGAATTGTGTTAAAGAGAATCCTTTCACTGCTGCCTCAGAGAGTGAATTGTGTTAATTAAAACGTAACAGAGAATGCTTTACTGCTGCCTCAGGGAGTGAATTGTGGTAAAATGTAACCGAGAATCCTTTACTGCTGCCTCAGGGAGTGAATTGTGATAAAATGTAACAGAGAATCCTTTACTGCTGCCTCAGAAAGTGAATTGTGCTAAAACATAAGAGAGAATCCTTTCACTGCTTTCTCAGGGAGTGAAATGTGTTAAAACGTAACAGAGAATGCCTCCGGGAGTGTTCCAGTTTTGTGGAGCATTCCACCACACAGTAGCACACCACCCTCATGAAAAAGTACTTCTGAATTACTTGACAAAATCTATTCGTGGAGTAGTGACTATGTAGAGAAGTGCATGGGTTCTGTAGTGAATTGGTTTTTCATGCACTACCCAAGATACACAAGTAGAGTTGTATAGTTTTCATAGGAAAACAGTACTGTTTCCAGTATTAATAAGGTAGAGATTTTTACTACTTGATGTTGGTAGTTATTAAGTAGTCGAAACACTACAGCTTCACTACACGGGCTTTTCAAAAGTAATCAGAGTTTTTCAGCTCGTGGCTTCCTGTGCTCACGGCTACAGAATAAGACAAAAACACACACGCCATTAGTTGCTGCTAAAATGTATTTTTATCCTGCTGCTCAGCCACTTTACCCCTGGTTGTATGCATATAACTACCTAATATATCACCAGTATCCCTGATATGGTTTTTGATATTGTTCTGCTACATACTGTATATTATTTTGTTCTTTCTCTACTGGCATTTCCACCTTTTTTTTCTTGATATTGACACTATCTATTTTTGATATTGATACTATGCAAGTAACCATTTGGCTGTACCGTTTACACCTTCTGTAGAGACCCATCCAATTAGCAAGATGTGGCTGGGGGTTATAGTGTTTCTTTCACATGACCCATCAGTTTAGTGTCTGGGTAAGGCGTCATCTAATATTTATGAAATATTTTTATCTGGACACTTTCTGTTTAGCTGGAATATTTCCTTATTGTAGGCTACTACTTTTACCACTTTTAGTCTTAATCTTTACTACGCTACTCACTTGTTTAGCACATGACCTCACATGTGACTCTTTAAAGAGATGGGAAGGGTTGGTTTAAGAGGTTGTGAACAATGCTGAATGGGTGAAGACAAAGAAGAGCTCTCCAGTAGTTATACCAAAATGTTCAATTTTCTCAAAAGTGGGGTTACAAGTTTATCAACTTTCAAAGCAGAATTACTTTCCCATTGTTCCTCAAGTGCAGTTTATGATATATCATTTTGTAGCTCTGTGTCTCTGATTTTATCCAATGTAAAAAACACAATTTCAAATGTTGCTACATAAGACCGAAATCAGGGCGGTCGGTCACAAATGCACTGGCTGGCTAGGCTACCTAGACCTTTCAATCCAAATGTTTGACTGAAATTAACCTATCAACATATTAATGACATATACCAGTGCACTCTGCATAAAGCAAGCTCAGCCCTATTTGTTCTATTATCCAGTTGCAGTTGTTGTTTCTGTGTCTGTGTACAAATTCACATTCCACAGTTATTCCATGTTCACTTCATGCGTTATATCATCATGTAAAATACAATAAATTTTGTACATGCTCTCTGTTTTCTTTGTCTTTACATTTGTAAATGTTTTCATTAAATAGAAATGTTTTAAGTTGACTTGATGAAAGATGATTCATCTCTTCTAGTTTTGTTGGTCCTATTTGCTGTAGTCTGATCTTTTTGGGCCAGACTATAGTCAATTAATGTTTAGGGTACTTCATTTTCATGCATGAACAAAATTAGGTGGCAGGGAGGACTCTTGCCAGAAATGAACATGGGTAGTACAGTAGTAGCTAGCTAGAATGCATGGGGTGATTCGCATATGAAAACAGAGGACATCCAATAAATGAACATGAATAACTTCAGTTGGGAAAGGAAAGGTTCAGCCTACAATTAGCTAACTAGTTCATTTATAACTAAAACATACATTTGATTAGCTTGCCAATTTTGCGTTGATAACTGATAGCAAGTAAGCTAAAGTTATTAGCGGTCTGTCTTTCCATGTCTGAACAATGCTAGCTAACGTTAACGTAAGTTAGCTAGCCACAAGATCTTAACGTTTAACAGGTTGCCATTGTCTAATATGTCACTTGTTTTAGTGTATAAGGGTTGTTATAACGTTTTGAATAATGTGTGTGATGATTTATGTGCCATATCCAAAGGTTTGTGCTAGCTAGCTAGCTACTGCATGTGATTGCTTATCCAATAAGTGCTGGCTGGAAACGGAAGGGCTAGGGAGGGTCCTACGTAAAACAATATAACATGATTAGTTCAATTCGAAATGGCGATATCCAACCATCATATGAACCAGCGTAGAGTGCACCTTTAAGTCTGAGGGCATAGCCCCTTTCGTTATGGTCGCTTCATGCTGACACATCAATGCAGCCATTCCAGATTCTCAAGTCAAGGATGTAGAGAAGCTGGTGTTAGCAAGACTATGCTTCTTAGTGAAAGAACTGGCAAATGTGAGGGACTGGGTTCAAAGCCGGGAAGTTAGCCAAGAAGCTAACACTAACCTCTTCAGTTTTAAGGGGAGGTTTATCATTGAACCACCTCTGTTACAAAATGATAATGAGTTAAAAATGAAAACTCATGGTATATTAGTCAAGTTGTTGTCCAGTACTTGCCAGGTTTGTCTGGCCAGCAGCCCAGATGTCACTGAAGTCAGTACAGTCTCAGAACGGTGCTCATTCGCTTCAAAAGCAGTATGTTACCGAGGATTACAACCTTCTCGGTACATGGCTTGTCCAAGTGGTTTACTTTGAAGAATCTGTTTGAATGACAAAAAGGGTTGGCAAACACACAAAATATGAATTACTTTAATTAGTATAATTACTGTGCTCTAAGCAGATCATGGAAGCTAAAACACAAAGGAAGTAAATGACAGTTTACATCATCTTGTCAAGACGATGTTACAACGACTGAAACCTGCCACAGATCTTAGAGGGAGTTAGCTCACTAAAAGAGGATGAAACGTGTCCCAAATGACACCCTATTCCCTATATACTGCACTACTTTGGGCCAGGGCTCATAGGTCACTGGTCAAAATTAGTGCCCTATATAGTGAAAAGAGTGCCATTTGGGAAACAGCCCTGCAGTGTGTCAGTACTTATTACTCCTTCTCCACTAATAGCATCTGTCTGCTGGTAGTCTGCATCTCAGTCATCTAACTTAGTATCATGAGTTGCAATGAGGCCTGAACTCACATGGGTGATAGTGTGGGGGGTCTGAACTCACATGGGTGCTAGTGTGGGGGGTCTGAACTCACATGGGTGATAGTGTGGGGGGTCTGAACTCACATGGGTGATAGTGTGGGGGGTCTGAACTCACATGGGTGCTAGTGTGGGGGGAGTGTACTCACATGGGTGATAGTGTGGGGGGTCTGAACTCACATGGGTGATAGTGTGGGGGGTCTGAACTCACATGGGTGATAGTGTGGGGGGTCTGAACTCACATGGGTGCTAGTGTGGGGGGTCTGAACTCACATGGGTGGTAGTGTGGGGGGTCTGAACTCACATGGGTGCTAGTGTGGGGGGTCTGAACTCACATGGGTGGTAGTGTGGGGGGTCTGAACTCACATGGGTGGTAGTGTGGGGGGTCTGAACTCACATGGGTGATAGTGTGGGGGGTCTGAACTCACATGGGTGATAGTGTGGGGGGTCTGAACTCACATGGGTGATAGTGTGGGGGGTCTGAACTCACATGGGTGCTAGAGTGGGGGCTATATGGCTTAGCGCTTAGTGCTCCACTAGATGGATGCTTTGGATGCAGTAAATATTTTGTGGCTTTTCTGTACAGTATATCTCTTCTACATCCCTCTTTCTAAAAACACTGACTTGACATTCATTATGCAATGTTAAATTACACATTTTAGTAATTTAGCAGATGGTGTTATCTTATTCCCGGAGCAACTTACCCTCATAAAATATCTTCATCTCACTTGTGATTTGAAGCGAAAACCTTATGATTTCTGGTGCAAAAGGGGTGTCAGGGAGGTTAGTCATTATAAATACTTTGTCTTAGATTATTAAGGGGAAACCACCTTGCATTAAACAGCTGTGACACATAGGCTTTATTTAGGAGTGGAAATAAATAATGTGTGACTTAGATCGCATCAGTCTTTTACAGTGTGTCAGTACTGAAGAATACCTACCTAGAAGGCCTGCATCCTGGAGTTGCCTCTTCACTGTTGACGTTGAGACTGGTGTTTTGACCAGGACTGGTTGGACTTCCAGAGCGAGGATCACCACAATCCCACAAGTCGCACAGACTGTAAACAGATTACTTCAGCGTAATATCCAACGTCAAAGATGTTCGGGTTTAAGTCAACACTTTCCAGGAGAAGACTTCTCTCCTCAGCAACCAATTTTTTGGACTCCTCTTCTTCTCTTTCCAAGCATGAAGTTAGATCCTACAGGTGCAGCTACAGCATTCCCACAGCCCAGCTCTCTACACACAAGCCTCAAACATGCCCCCCCCACCACCACCACGAACACAGAGTCCTCCACTCTCCTTCGTAAAAGAGTTCCACTCTCCTAGAGCAGAAGCTGGTCCCATTCACCAGTCTGACTGGGCCTGTAAGACTGATGCTTTGAGCCTGGCGATCTGAGGAGAAAGAGAGAGAGCTACAGAAGAAATTACAATATCAAAACTTATCTCACTAACAACACAGTGCAACAGTATTTCAGCATCCTACCTGTGCTCCAGCACATGATCATCAGTATCACTCCAGGTATCATATCCATCTCTAACAGAGCTCCACTCAACTATACAAGTATTCTGTCAGAAGAGTGGACTGAAGAGTGAAAAGATAATGCTAGACTATCACTAGGCTAGGCTATCACTATCACTATCACTTCTATCTTCTATCTTAAGAGCTGGCATAAACATCCTGGAAGCTTATCTATGATCAGTGGTTAAATCCACCTACCTACAAGAAACACTAATATGTATTGAAAACTAAACCCAACGACCTCAAAACCCCCCACAGGAAACTTCCAAGCAGGGCAGCAAAGTTTCACGAGAGGTTTTTCACCCTACTGCACTGTGCTGGCCTGGTTGTCCATCCACCATAGCTTCTGGAACTGTGTTGAGTAGGACAATATTAAAATTAAACATCAGAATCAGCACCGTTTGGTTCAGGTTGGCACGATAGTGTGAAAGGGTAATAGTGGGTGGGGCTAGTTTTCACTGTAACAGTTTATATAGGTTAGAGCAGGATAGCAGGACTTGGCGAGGCTGTAGAAGGCTTAGATAGCAGGACAGGGCAGGGCTGTAGAAGGGTTAGATAGCAGGACAGGGCAGGGCTGTAGAAGGGTTAGATAGCAGGACAGGGCATGGCTATAGAAGAGTTAGAAAGCAGGACAGGGCAGGGCTGTAGAAGGGTTAGATAGCAGGACAGAACGGGGCTGTAGAAGGGTTAGATAGCAGGACAGGGCAGGGCTGTAGAAGGGTTAGGTAGCAGGACAGGGCATGGCTGTAGAAGGGTTAAGTAGCAGGACAGGGCAGGGCTGTAGAAGGGTTAGATAGCAGGACAGGGCAGGGCTGTAGAAGGGTTAGATAGCAGGACAGGGCAGGGCTGTAGAAGGGTTAGAAGTTAACATACACTAAGTTAACTGTGCCTTTATCAGAACCCAAAATATAGGCTGATTTTACACCAGTGTTTATAATCAAAATATATCCAAACCAACACAATGCAGCCAGAAAACATGGTTAATGGACGGTCAGTCCTCCATGGTTAATGGACGGTCAGTCCACCATGGTTAATGGATGGTCAGTCCTCCATGGTTAATGTATGGTCAGTCCACCATGGTTAATGGATGGTCAGTCTTCCATGGTTAATGGATGGTCAGTCCACCATGGTTAATGGATGGTCAGTCTTCCATGGTTAATGGATGGTCAGTCCACCATGGTTAATGGATGGTCAGTCTTCCATGGTTAAGGGATGGTCAGTCTTCCATGGTTAATGGATGGTCAGTCTTCCATGGTTAATGGATGGACAGTCTTCCATGGTTAATGGATGGTCAGTCTTCCATGGTTAATGGATGGTCAGTCTTCCATGGTTAATAGATGGTCAGTCCTCCATGGTTAATAGATGGTCAGTCTTCCATGGTTAATGGATGGTCAGTCCACCATTGTTAATGGATGGTCAGTCCACCATGGTTAATGGATGGTCAGTCTTCCATGGTTAATGGATGGTCAGTCCACCATGGTTAATGGATGGTCAGTCTTCCATGGTTAATGGATGGTCAGTCTTCCATGGTTAATGGATGGTCAGTCCTCCATGGTTAATGGATGGTCAGTCCACCATGGTCAAAACTATGATTTATATCTCATGGATGGCCAGTCCCTGCATCCGTAGCTCTGTCTAATAATCTGAAAGTGGTTACATTTCTCCAGCCCCATCCCTAATTTTTTTAAGTGAGACAGTGTAAATTTCTTAGCGATACCACAGTATGGTTATCCTTGATCTATCATATATTGAATTGGGGCTAATGTCTTTACTATGGAGAGGTTTAGTGTTGCTCCCAGAGTAAGCATAGCATATTGTTGGTTTCTCAGATTGCCGATTTTCACATAGAATCTTCATTGGGAGGAAGATGTTTGACATTTGTATCCAAAATATATATTTTTATAAAATTATGAAGGAAGTGGCCATTTTAGTCCCTTTTTAGACATATTCATGTCTCCTGTAAGACCCTATGGTATGTGAATCGTTCATGATACAGACAACATCTTGATGGCATTGTATTCCTTATAGTGTGCTCTAAAATAAGGACTATGTCTAGATTCTGAAATATAATGTTAAATACATTTTTTCAACATACAAATATTAATATATTTATTTCAAAAGTAGCCTTTTGATTTATCTTATTTTAATACATTGTTTGGAACAATATACTCTACAAGTATATCACATTTCTAGAGTGGGATGTCTGCTACTTTTGAGGTAATTATCAATTTTATGAGCACCACCAACACAGTGAATTGGGAAAATGGATTCAAAAGGAATGCTTGTGATTTACTGAATGTACAATCCTAAAGGAGGGCTGTGATTGGTTAAAGGGAGTGTAGTTAAAAATGTGATTTGACAGTTTTCTTTTTATGATTTTGCCACCCTATGAGGTCGAAATAACACTCTGAAATGTATGCCTGTAATTTCAGCCTGTTCAGATGGGATGAAACTTTTTCTCCCATTTACAACCTCACAAGGCGATCTGATTGTAATATACCAATGACTGTTCATCTGGGTAAGGGGGAGGGCTGTACACCATCCTATCAGCCAATCAGGGCTGTGTATGTAAATATCTTCAAATTAGTTTCCTAATGCCCAGACAATCAGACTGATCATTTCAAGGACCAAAAGCTGCTCAGGGAAATAAATGATACAAAATATATGTTTTAGTTCTTTTCAATAAATAAACACACAATGATTTATTAGACATAGAGTGATGATTGAAACATAACAAAGATGGGGGCTTTAATTAATTACCTATAATGTACCTCTGCTAAGCTTCCCTGAAGAAAAGTACTCAAAATAGCCCACGTTAACATATGTAGCTTAAAAGAAACAAGGTTCAGGATATCAATAATTTGCTAGTAACAGATGACATTCATATTCTGACTATCTCTGAAACTCACTTAGATAATACCTTTCATCATACGGTGGTAGCAATACAAGGTTATAACTTTTACAGAAAACACAGAAATGCCAATGGTGGAGGTGTTGATGTTTATATTCAGAACCACATTCCTGTAAAGCTTAGAGTGGATCTCATGTTAAATAGTGTTGAAGTAATATGGCTACAGGTTCATCTGCCTCACCTAAAGCCCCATTCTGGTGGGAAGTTGCTATAGACCACCAAGTTCTAACAGTCAGTATCTAATAACATGTGTGAAATGTTTGATAATGTATGTGATATCAACAGAGAGGTATATTTTCTGTGTAATTTAAATATTGACTGGCTTTCATCAAGCTGCCCACTCAAGAAAAAGCTTCAAACTGTAACCAGTGCCTGCAACCTGGTTCAGGTTACCAGTCAACCTACCAGGGTAGTTACAAACAGCACAGGAATGAAATCATCAACATGTATTGATCACATCCTTACTAATGATGCAGAAATGTGCTTGAAAGCAGTATCCAGATCCATCGGCTGTAGCGATCACAAAATAGTAGCCATATCTAGGAAAATCAAACTTCCAAAAGCTGAGCCTAATATAGTGTATAAGAGGTCATACAATACGTTTTGTAGTGATTCCTATGTTGTTGATCTAAAGAATATTTGTTGGTCCATGGTGTGTAATGAGGAGCAAACAGACGCTGCATTTAACACATTTACGACACTGCTTATTCCAGTTACTAATAATCACGCAACCACTAAGAAAATTACTGTAAAAACTGTTAAATCCCCGTGCATTGATGAGGAATTAAAAAATGGTATGGTTGAGAGGGACGAGGCAAAGGAAATGAGATGCCCCTAACAGCAGTGTGTAGTTTGGCACCAGAGTCAGTTTGGCACCGGAGTCAGTTTGGCACCGGAGTCAGTTTGGCACCGGAGTCAGTTTGGCACCGGAGTCAGTTTGGCGCCGGGCTCAATGTGGGCGGAGTCAAACACGTTTAACCCGAACCCTTCAAGGTCACCCAAGTTGAGGTTCACGTCGAAGGTATCAACGTCAACGAAAGTGAATCTTAGTCGAACCTAACCTACATGGATACAAATATAAACCATGGAAGTAAGTGAGACTGTCATTATGCATAAAGTACTTTGTAATATTCATGTTATACCAGTGCAGTGGTACATTGTTTTATATAACCAACTACCGCACCGATGTTAGCATAGTGTTAATTAGCACCCATTTGCACATGAGCTAGCTAATTGCTTACAATAAGGGAATCTTATTTGGACAAATGTACCGACTTGAGCAGTAAGCCTAGGTTTACATGTACAGTTACGTAATCGATTTGATCGTTAATTTTCTGTGTTTTTTCAATGCATGCCTTGTTGTGTTTGGCTGGCTTTAAATGTGCATCGTTGATGCCGACGGCCATTCCCTAAGTTGCACATAGCGAGTCTGCACAGCCTACACAAAGCATAAATTAAATGCCTATTGCTTATTTTATGCCTTTCTAATTATCATGCCTTTTATGTCTATGCTAATTTTCTTTGATGTATAGAGACACGTTAGAGTGTTATTGGAGAGCGAGAGTCCCAAAATTAAAAAAATGCAGCAGCAGTCAACTTCATCACTTCCCCTTCTGCACATATAAGGCTGAACAATATATGGTCAACAACCACATCAAAGGTCATGCTTCAGGGAGGCACAGAGGTACTGTTTCTTTCTTTGATTATTGAATATATTTGACGCTCACGTTTTATTGATTTGCCCTATTTTTTCACTTACATCACTTTATTTAATTACATTTTATAACTTGTTACTTTACTGTTATTCTTCTCTTTCCGAGTTCACAATCATAAAGTGTGGCTTCAGTTGTAGAAATGCGACACACTTTCTTTGTTGCTTTTGCATGGCAACAATAATCAACAGAGCACAGTTTCTGAAAGACCTGACATAGCATCAGCATCCAGTGGCCCCTAAAGAGCACCCAGAGACCCTTAAACAGCAGCCAGTGGCCCCTCAAGAACACCAAGAGGCCCTTAAACAGCAGCCAGTGGCCCCTCAAGAACACCAAGAGGCCCTTAAACAGTCCCCAGAGGCTCCCAAAGAGCACTCAGAGGCCCTTAAACTGCAGCCAGTGGCACCTAAATAACACCAAGAGGCCCTTAAACAGTCCCCAGAGGCCCCTAAAGAGCACCCAGAGGCCCTTAAACAGTCCCCAGAGGCCCTTAAACAGCGGCCAGTGGCCCCTCAAGAGCACCCAGACACCCTTACAGTCCCCAGAGGCCCCTCAAGAGCACCCAGAGGCCCTTAAACAGTCCCCAGAGGCCCCTCAAGAGCACCCAGACACCCTTACAGTCCCCAGAGGCCCCTCAAGAGCACCCAGAGGCCCTTAAACAGTCCCCAGAGGCCCCTCAAGAGCACCCAGACACCCTTAAACAGTCCCCATAGGCCCTGTGTTATGTGTTATCTTATGTTGTTTCGTAAAGATGCCGTAGAAGTCACCCGAGTCTCTGATGTCTTTACTAGAGCTGGGTTAACTTAATGTCACATTCTGCTTGTCAGTATGTCTATATGGTATAGTCTGTCTCCATTATCATAAGGAAAATAAATAGCATTAGTCAGGATAGGTAGTAACTGTATATATGTATATATATATGCTTAATGAAATAATATAATTACAAAGTTATAACATTTATCAACACAATATTAACAGTACATGACATACATAAGAAGTCTGTTGTTCACTGCAACAATATCAGTAGCTTGTCTCAAATATAGCTTGAAGCAAAAAGTGTTACAACACATTTGCTTGTACCACTTTATATAATATTTCTTACGATCTTCAAAAATGAAATGCGTTTGTATTCAACGTGTGCCTTGCACAAACGTGTGTGTTTGTATTCTGTGCGTGACTGTCAAACCTCAGATGGATACAAAAAAAAACACCGTTGGGCGGGGTCAAATGTGGGCAGGGTCAAACGTTTGTCTCTGCTCACATTAAGCCCCGCCCCAAACTGCACACTGCAGTCAGGGGTACTCGAAAGGAATGGCAAATAAATCTGGCTGCACAACCGATTGGCAAACGTATTGCAAATTGAGAAATCATGTGACTAAAATGAATAAAAAGGATAATTAACTACACTATGAAATAAAGACAAATGACATCAAGAATGGCAGTAAAAAGCTTTGGAGTACCATAAAGGATATTTTGGAAGAAAAAAAGAAAAACTCAGCTCCATCATTCATTGAATCAGATGGCTCATTCATCACAAAACCAACTGATATTGCTAACTACTTTAAGGATTTTTTTCTTCTGCAAGATTTGCAAAATTAGACATGATATGCCAGCGACAAACGCTGACACTACACATCCAAGTATATCTGACCAAATTATGAAAGACAAGAATTGTAATTTTGAATTCCATAAAGTGAGCGGGAAAGAGGTGATAAAATATTTGTTGTCTATTAACAACAACAAGATACCGGGGTCTAACAACTTGGATGGAAAATTACTGTGGGGTGCTGGGTCCATACTTATTTCCATACTTTCAATGTAAGCCTACTAGAAAGTGTGTGCCCCCAGGCTTGGAGGGAAGAAAAAGTCATTCCGCAACCTAAGAATACTAAAGCCCCCTTTACTGGCTCAAATAGCCGACCAATCAGCCTGTTACCAACCCTTAGTAAACTTTTGTAAAAAAATGTTTTTTTATCAGATACAATGCTATTTTACAGTTAACAAATTGACAACAAACTTTCAGCATGCTTGTAGGGAAGGACATTCAACAAGCACATCACTTAGACAAATGACTGATGATTGGCTGAGAGAAATTGATGATAAAACGATTGTGGGGGCTGTTTTGTTTGACTTCAGTGCGGCTTTTGACATTATCGATCATAGTCTGCTGCTGGAAAAATATAAATATATACATTTTTATTTTATTTCACCTTTATTTAACCAGGTAGGCTAGTTGAGAACAAGTTCTCATTTGCAACTGCGACCTGGCCAAGATAAAGCATATCAATTCGACACATACAACAACACAGAGTTACACATGGAATAAACAAAACATACAGGCAATAATACAGTAGAACAAAAGAAAACAAAAAGTGTATATATACAGTGAGGTAAGACAAGGGAGTTAAGGCAATAAATAGGCCATGGTGGCGAAGTAATTACCATATAGCAATTAAACACTGGAATGGTAGATGTGCAGAAGATGAATGTGCAAGTAGAGATACTGGGGTGCAAAGGAGCAAGATAAATAAATAAATAAATACAGTATGGAGATGAGGTAAGTAGATAGATGGGCTGTTTACAGGTGTAGTGATCTGTGAACTGCTCTGATAGCTGTTGCTTAAAGCTAGTGAGGGAGATATGAGTCTCCAGCTTCACAGAGTTTTGCAGTTTGGTCCAGTCATTGGCAGCAGAGAACTAGAAGGAAAGACGACCAAAGGAGGAATTGGCTTTGGTGGTGACCAGTGAGATATACTTGCTGGAGCACTTGCTATGAGTGGGTGCTGCTATGGTGACCAGTGAGCTGAGATAAGGCGGGGCTTTACCTAGCATAGACTTGTAGATAACCTGTAGCCAGTGGGTTTGGCGACCGAGTATGAAGCGAGGGCCAACTAACGAGAGCTTACAGGTCGCAATGGTGGGTAGTGTATGGGGCTTTGGTAACAAAACGGATGGCACTGTGATAGACTGCATCTAGTTTGTTGAGTAGAGTGTTGGAGGCTATTTTATAGATAACATCACCGAAGTCGAGGATCGGTAGGATGGTCAGTTTTACGAGGGTATGTTTGGCAGCATGAGTGAAGGATGCTTTGTTGCGACATAGGAAGCCGATTCTAGATTTAATTTTGCATTGGAGATGCTTAATGTGAGTCTGGAAGGAGAGTTTACAGTCTAATCAGACTCTTAGCTATTTGTAGTTGTCCACGTATTCTAAGTCAAAGCAGTCCAGAGCAGTGATGCTGGATGGGCGAGCAGGTGCGGGCAGTGATCAATTGAATAGCATGCATTTAGTTTTACTGTGTTTAAGAGCAGTTGGAGGCCACGGAAGGAGAGTTGTATGGCATTGAAGCTCGTCTGGAGGTTAGTTAACACAGTGTCCAAAGAGGGGCCAGAAGTATACAGAATGGTGTCTTCTGCATAGAGGTGGATCAGAGAATCACCAGCAGCAAGAGCAACATCATTGATATGTGTGTGTTATATGTGTTATGGTTTTACATCCCCTGCTATATTGTGGATAAAGAGTTACCTGTCTAACATAACACAGAGAGTGTTCTTTGATGGAAGCCTCTCCAACATAATCCAGGTAGAATCAGGAATTCCCCAGGGCAGCAGTCTGGGCCCCTTACTTTTTAAAATCTTTACTAATGACACACCACTGGATTTGAGTAAACCCTAAACCTCAATCGAATCTTGTAATAAATAGTGTGGAAATGGTGCAAGTTGAGTAACTAAACTGCTTGGAGTAAGCCTAGATTGTAAACTGTCATGGTCAAAACATATTGATACAACAGTAGTCTGTCCATAATGAAGCACTGCTCTACCTTCTTAACAGCACTATTTTCACATCTGCTCCTGCCACGCCCTCATCCATGTGTGCTCATCAGGTGTCTCCTTGACCTGCCGCCACTCCCCCAGTGCTCTTTCCCTCTGTGTGTGAGTGTGTGTGTGATTGTGTGGAGGGAGACAGGTGTGCTGGTCAGAGCAGATCCCCACCAGCTGCAACCTGTTCCATAATCAAGACCTCTACAAATACTCAGTCCTGTCACCTCCACACTGCCAGATCGTAATCTCTGCCCAGTCAGTCCATGTTTCTAGCCATTTGTTCCTGTTGTGCCTGTTTTTCCTTGCCTTATGCTGTTTTCCTCTCCGCTACAGTTCTGCCCGCTCTGACTCTGGTCCCTGTCTCCAGTACGACTTCTCATCAGTCCTGCTACTCTGTCCTGGATTCCCCACTCTACGCACCTTGGATTCCCCTCCGGACCTACTTACCCTGTCACCACACCTCTCGCTCCAGCCTCAGCCTCCGCACCTGGTTTCCAGCAACCCGCCCAAACTTCCCCTGGCCTGCACTCAATCTTCACCCCTTGTTTCAATAAATACCTTGGTTACCTCATCCTAGTCTCCTCGTCTGAGTCTGCTGTTCCGCTCCGAGTGACAACTATCAACAAGGCAGGTCCTACAGGCCCTAGTTTTGTTGCATCTGGTCTACTGTTCAGTCGTGTGGTCAGGTAATACAAAAAGAGACTGAAGAAAATTGTAATTGGCTCAGAACAGGGCAGCACGGCTGGACCTTGGATGTACGCAGAGAGCTAATATTAATAATATGCATGTCAATCTCTGCTGGCTGAAAGTGGAGGAGAGATTGACTTCATCACTACTTGTATTTATGAAAAGTATTGACATGTTGAATGCACTGAGCTGTCTGAACTACTGGCGAACAGCTCGGACAAGAGGTCTCTTCACAGTCCCCAAGTCCAGAACAGACTATGGGAGGTGCACAGTACTACATAGAGCCATGACTACATGGAACTCCATTCCACATCAAGTAACTGACGCAAGCAATAAAAATTGATTTTAAAAAACAGATACAAATACACCTTATGGACAGTGGGGACTGTGAAGCAACACAAACATAGGCACAGACACATGCACACAATAACATACACACGTACACATGGATTTTGTACTGTAGATATGTGATAGTGGTAGAGTAGGGGCCTGAGGGAACACAGTGTGTTGTGAAATCTGTGAATATATTGTAAAATTGTGTAAACAGTCTTAATTTTGCAGGACCCCAGGAAGAGTAGCTGCTGCCTTGGCAGGAACTAATGTGGATCCATAATAAACCCCAGGAAGAGTAGCTGCTGCCTTGGCAGGAACTAATGTGGATCCATAATAAACCCCAGGAAGAGTAGCTGCTGCTTTGGCAGGAGCTAATGTGGATACATAATAAATACAAATGTAAGCTAAAATGGGTCATATCTACAAAATTACCAGAGAGCCCACTCTTGAAATGTGACGTGTTTGAAGAGAGTTGGGGTGGCAGCGTAGCCTAGTGGTTAGAGCATTGGTCTAGTAACTGAAAAGTTGCAAGATCAAATCCCCTAAATGCAACAAAAGTAAAATGTTATGGGGTCTCTAATTTCACCATTGTCCTATTTGTTTAAAATGATATTTTGCACTGATACAGTGGTAAGCATTAAAATCAAAGCTTATTCCAAATTAAAGGAAACACCCTCACCTCTCTGTCATTGTTTAAACTAGTGAATTGGTTCTTTCAAACTGCATTCATCTCTACTCCACCTGTCTAAGCTTTCTCTAGCAAACGTGCAAAATTATCAACTTGGTCCTCATAGTTTCCTGCAGATACACAGCTTCATTTTAGACCTTTTTCAGGTGTCCAGACTTTTATTTTAACAAAAATGTGTAATGAACACAAGGGAGACAGAGAGCTGGTTTCAAGCGCAGGGCGCAGCAGGTGTTTAATGTAAAGGACCACAGGAGGAAGCAGGTAGCTGGGTCCAGGGACAGGCCAAAGGTCATACACAGGGGGTCCAAAAGGGCAACAGCACAGGTAGGGAAAAGGCTAGTAATGTAGTCTGGGAGATCAGGCAATAGGAAGATACCAGGAAATCCAATAGGCTAAAGTACAGGCAGGGAATAGAAAAAAGGCATTGTTAGTGAGGCAGGCATAAATTATCATACACGTTAGACGTAAATCACTGGGGAAAAAAAGCACTTAGCAAGACATGTGACACAAAACAAACAATACCTCACAGTGACGAGGTGCACAGAACTGAACTAAATAGTGTGTGATAATGACATACAGGTGTGTGAACAGGTGATTAGAATTCAGGTGATTGGGATCTGGAGAGTGAGCTGGGTTCAAGGGATCTAGGTGTTTGAGAGTGGGAGCTGGAAAGTGAGCTGCGTTCAGGGGATCGACGTGTTTGAGGGTTTGAGGGAAGCAGACTTTACAAAAGGTCAATTTTTCAGCAAGATGCATCAATTGATTCAGGCTACAAGAGTGTAGGCCTAATGACAATCACAGAATGTCATTACACTTGTTGGTGTTTTGTAACAGAAATCTCTTTCCCTTCATCCAGTGGCTGGTGCAGAGTACACTGTTTAGATGCTTGGAATTATTTTTGAGTGGACAAATATGCAGAGGTAGCCTAAGTAAATTCTTTGACAATCAAATTAAAACATGATGACTGCATGTGTTTATGCCAAATTACAAAGTAATGCTGTCCGTGTTAACTGTGAAAATACAAGCCTTTTACTATAAGACCAATAAACAAATGCTTAATACGAAGTCCCGTGAAAGAAATGTGGATAAAAACATTCAAATTAAAAATGCATTGACAATATGACTTCTCTACTCAAGAGGCCTCTACCTCATGGCCAGAAGGGGCTTTTATAACATCTCATACAGGGAACATTTCATTTTTGAAGGGAAACCCATTACCATCTAAGAGAAAGGTGAGGCAGAGAATGATCTCAGAGACATCCTAGACTGTCCTTGACACCTCACCAGACTATTACCAGTCTTCAAATTTTGTGTCAGCAATGGGATTAAATGTCCTAGCCCCTTTTTTAGAAGCTTTTGGGAGGAAGTAGACTTGTTTTTTGCACAAAAGCCATGGTAGAATGGCAAACCAGGAGGAAGGTTGCTAGCAGATGCCTTGGAGAGCAGGGGCGGCCTGTGGACAAGAGAGGGGAGTAACATAGGTTCCTTTCAACCCTCCATTCCTCTATCCTTCAATCTCCATCCCTCTACCGTCCTTCCCTCTACCCTCATCCCTCTATCCTCCATCTCTCTACCCTCATCCCTCTATCCTCCTTCCCTCTACCCTCATCCCTCTACCCTCATCCCTCTATCCTCCATCCCTCTACCCTCATCCCTCTACCCTCATCCCTCTACCCTCATCCCTCTATCCTCCATCCCTCTACCCTCATCCCTCTATCCTCCTTCCCTCTACCCTCATCCCTCTACCCTCATCCCTCTATCCTCCTTCCCTCTACCCTCATCCCTCTACCCTCATCCCTCTATCCTCCATCCCTCTACCCTCATCCCTCTACCCTCATCCCTCTACCCTCATCCCTCTATCCTCCTTCCCTCTACCCTCATCCCTCTACCCTCATCCCTCTATCCTCCTTCCCTCTACCCTCATCCCTCTACCCTCATCCCTCTATCCTCCATCTCTCTACCCTCATCCCTCTATCCTCCTTCCCTCTACCCTCATCCCTCTACCCTCATCCCTCTATCCTCCATCCCTCTACCCTCATCCCTCTACCCTCATCCCTCTACCCTCATCCCTCTATCCTCCTTCCCTCTACCCTCATCCCTCTACCCTCATCCCTCTATCCTCCATCCCTCTACCCTCATCCCTCTACCCTCATCCCTCTACCCTCATCCCTCTATCCTCCTTCCCTCTACCCTCATCCCTCTACCCTCATCCCTCTATCCTCCATCCCTCTACCCTCCATCTCTCTACCCTCATCCCTCTATCCTCCATCCCTCTACCCTCCATCCTTCCATCCATTCATCCCGCTACCCGCTACCCTCCATCCTTTCAACTCTCCATCCCTATACATCACTTCAACCTCCAACCCTTCTACCCTCCATACCTTCAACCCTCCATCCCTCAACTCTCTATCCTTCCAACCCTCTAACCCTCCATCCTTCCAACCCTAGAACTCTGGGGTTCACTGTGTGAATTCGTACATGTTACCATCACTCAGAGAACCATCCTCCCAGGGACATCCCTAAAAGAACACTGGGTAAACACATTACTTAAAACCTGAAGCTACAATGCTTCATAAATTGGAATAAGCAAACATGGGCCTTTATAATGTCTTATAGTAAGACATATTTATAATGTTATGTCTCTGCAGGCTGTGAATCACAACTTATGCAACATCTGGAAGCTGTTTACTGTAAAGTCAATTAATATTTTGGAGAAAATCACCAAGATGGGGAAGTCGACAAAGCTTTGCCGGGGACGACAGACAGAACTAGATTATGCTTCTGTTTTTAATTACAGAGATTCTAATGAACTTTCCTCCTCATCTGCCTGGAGATTAACTAACAAGTTTATTCATTTATTTATCTTCTCAAATCATCCATTTGCAGAATGCTTCTTCTTATCAATGTTCGCCTAATCAAATTGACAAAAATTATGTTTGAACGTGTGTTAACTCAGTGTTAAACGACACTTTAAAGTAGTATGTGATTCCAATGAAGAAAACAATTTTACATGAAAATATAGCTTCTCAGTTCTTTATCTACATAATACTGTTTAGCTGAGCACAGTTTTTATATGTTTGAGAGTGAGAGAGATAGAGAGAGAGAGAGAGACAGAGACAGAGAGAGACAGAGACAGAGACAGAGACAGAGAGAGAGAGAGAGAGAGAGAGAGAGAGACAGAGACAGAGACAGAGACAGAGACAGAGACAGAGACAGAGACAGAGAGAGAGAGAGACAGAGACAGAGACAGAGACAGAGACAGAGACAGAGAGAGAGACAGAGAGAGAGAGAGAGAGAGAGAGACAGAGACAGAGACCAGAGTTGAGGTCAAACAAATTAGGCAACACAAAGAGATCACTACCACTTTCTTCAAATGTCACTTTTCAACTGCCAGTCTTTCCTCCTCTGGGTTCAACTGCCAGTCTTTCCTCCTCCGGGTTCAACTGCCAGTCTTTCCTCCTCTGGGTTCAACTGCCAGTCTTTCCTCCTCTGGGTTCAACTGCCAGTCTTTCCTCCTCTGGGTTCAACTGCCAGTCTTTCCTCCTCTGGGTTCAACTGCCAATCTTTCCTCCTCTGGGTTCAACTGCCAATCTTTCCTCCTCTGGGTTCAACTGCCAGTCTTTCCTCCTCTGGGTTCAACTGCCAGTCTTTCCTCCTTTGGGTTCAACTTCCAGCCTTCCAGAACCTCTGGGTTCAGAGGCTGGGTTTATAGGCATAGCCGCAAGGAGTAGGGGTGCTGGGGGTGCTGCACACCTACCCCCCCCCCCCCCCCTAATAATTATATTACTCCTGTCTCAACAGAAATAAATACAAGTATTCAACATACTACACCAGAGAGCATAATTTAGACACAGAGGATCAATAGCTTCTAGAAAAATATCTGTGTATTAAGTTTTATCACAAGGACTTAAGGTCGGGAAGGCGGCAATTTGGGAAGCACGAGCACCAAATATAGAACAGATTGTTGTGTTGTGGCCATAGATATAATCTGTAGAAGGAATTTTGGAACCTCTAATTCTGGCACTGTTAAACTCATGGGTACACTAGCAATGGCTGCCAGTCTTGAACGTAATGGGAACTGCCAGCTATGGATTATATTTCAATGGTTGGTTCTAGCTGTCAGTTTGCCTTTCACATATTTCCAAATACAATCATGAGAAACATTTTTGGCCTACCGTTTGAAAAGCAAATGCCCACTGCTGAAAAGAGAATACCAATCTGTCCATAAAAGCTGCAAAAAAAATTATATTCTCAACTTTTGAGAGATTCTGAGCAAAAAAAAGCACTGTTTTTCAAAGTTTATCTTGAGATATTGCCACGAGCACATCAGCTATTTCCCCCCACCCCACTCCAGCATCCCCCAACTAAAAAAGATCTTCCCGCGGCCATGTTCATAGGCTGTGTAGTTTAATGCCCTACATTTTGTAGGCTACATTTGAGAGATACAGAAGGTATGAGAGAAAGAGGACAGAGAGGAAGATTACAGCAGGAAACGATCAACTGCCTCTTTCTTCAACTGACACTTTCAACTGTCAGTCTTTCTTCCTCTGTCTTTCTTCCTCTGTCTTCAGAGACAGGGTCCACAAACTGTCTAAGTCCCACTCTGGCGTCTGTCTGGAAAATCACTACTTCTTCAATTGACTTGCTCAGGGATTTAGTTTTGCCACATCAAACAAACACATCAGCAGCAACACAAAGAGCTCTTAGAAAAGCTGTTCCTGTGGACATTTGCAGCCCAATTGCCCACACACACACACACACACACACACACACACACACACACACACACACACACACACACACACACACACACACACACACACACACACACACACACACACACACACACACACACACACACACACACAAACACACAAAAAGTTAGATTCTTGCCTCACTTCTGAACAGTTACTGACATCTTTTAATCTTAAGTGGGTGGTGTCATCATATTGGTTGGAAGTCTGCCTTTGACTCTATCCATGAGAGTTTTATGCCTAACCCTTGTGGTAGAAATACAGAGGGCTAGTAGATATTAATAGAATAGAATGGAGAACTGTGTCAGACTAATGTTCACCATCTGTACTGTCAGACTGTTGAGACTACTGTGTTGTGGTGTAGAACACAATTTACCCAGCCATAAACTTCTGACCCCTTCAAACTGAGCATGACTACTACACCCTCATACAAAATACAGGAAATACAGTGTCATTCTTTCTCTCGCACTCTCTCTCTCGCACTCTCTTTCTTTCTCTCTCACTCTCTCTCTCTCTTGCTCTCTCTCACTCTCTCTCTTTCTCTCTCTCTCTCTCTCTCTCTCTCTCTCTCTCTCTCTCTCTCTCTCTCACTCTCTCTCTCACTCTCTCTCTCTCTCTCTCACTCTCTCTCTTTCTCTCTCTCTCTCTCTCTCTCTCTCTCTCACTCTCTCTCTCTCTCTCTCTCTCTCTCTCGCTCTCTCTAGAGAACACTCAGCACAGATGGAAGTGTTAATACCCCCATTAAAACATTGTGCGGTAACGGGGCTGACGCCAGAGAAAAAGGCTTTATTGGAGAGGAGAAACAGCTGATTTGTTTCTATGTCAGGGGTGTGTTTGTGAGCATGCTTTCCTGGCTTCCCTGTTGTTTCCTAATCTTTCTTTGTTCTCTCACTCCAAAAAAAAGAGGGAAAAGAGAAACTGGTACATTTGTCAAACGGACCTTGGGCAAGAACACTCCTTGGGCAGGAACGGAGCTTGGGCAGGAAAGGACCTTGGGCAGGAAAGGACCTTGGACAGGAAAGGACCTTGGACAGGAAATGACATTGGGCAGGAACAGATCTTGGGCAGGGTGGAGATAGCTTTTGGCAGTGTCAATGAATTAGAATACACTACAAACAGATGCCGTTGCATTGAGGATTCTGCTAACTTTGCCCACACTGTCCACAATGCTAACATTTGGCAAGAGATAACTGACCGACGGTTTACAAGTTGGAAATATAAACACTGTTGACTATATTTGATGATTGATACAAAGCATCTCTGATTGAGCCCTGTGTGTATCTCTCCTTTTAACTTTCCAATGGAAGCCTCCCCTCTCTGAAGTTACGGCTGTTTTTCAAATGGCACCATATTCTCCATAATATAGTGCACTACATCGGTACTACTTTTTAACATAGAGACCTGGTCAAAATACGTGCACTATATATACAGAATAGGGTGCCATTTGTGATACTTCCCTACAGTAAGTAAATCAGGGAGGAACGCTCCCGCTATGTGTTCAATCCAGAATAGCAGGTATTTAGGCCAGAGTTGCATCGATGTGGATATAGCCTCCACAGACGTACTGAATGGTGGGTGATACTGGATAACACTGTATGATGGGTGATACTGTTTAACACTGCATGATGGGGGATACTGTATAACACTGCATGATGGGTGATACTGTATAACACTGCATGGTGGGTGATACTGGATAACACTGTATGATGGGTCATACTGGATAACACTGTATGATGGGTGATACTATATAACACTGTATGATGGGTGATACTGGATAACACTGTATGATGGGTGATACTGGATAACACTGTATGATGGGTGATACTGTTTAACACTGCATGATGGGTGATACTGTATAACACTGTATGATGGGTGATACTCTATAACATTGCATGATGGGTGATACTGTATAACACTGCATGATGGGTGATACTGTATAACACTGTATGATGGGTCATACTGGATAACACTGTATGAGGGGTGATACTGTTTAACACTGCATGATGGGTGATACTGGATAACACTGTATGATGGGTGATACTATATAACACTGTATGATGGGTGATACTGGATAACACTGCCTGATGGGTGATACTGGATAACACTGCATGGTGGGTGACACTGTATAACACTGTATGATGGGTGATACTGGATAACACTGTATGAGGGGTGATACTGGATAACACTGTATGATGGGTGATACTGGATAACACTGTATGATGGGTGATACTGGATAACACTGTATGATGGGTGATACTGTTTAACACTGCATGATGGGTGATACGTTATAACACTGTATGATGGGTGATACTGTATAACACTGCATGATGGGTGATACTGTATACCACTGTATGATGGGTGATACTGTATAACACTGTATGATGGGTGATACTGTTTAACATTGCATGATGGGTGATACTGTATAACACTGTATGATGGGTGATACTGGATAACACTGTATGAGGGGTGATACTGGATAACACTGTATGATGGGTGATACTATATAACACTGTATGATGGGTGATACTGGATAACACTGTATGATGGGTGATACTGGATAACACTGTATGATGGGTGATACTATATAACACTGTATGATGGGTGATACTGGATAACACTGCCTGATGGGTGATACTGGATAACACTGCATGGTGGGTGACACTGTATAACACTGTATGATGGGTGATACTGGATAACACTGTATGAGGGGTGATACTGGATAACACTGTATGATGGGTGATACTATATAACACTGTATGATGGGTGATACTGGATAACACTGTATGATGGGTGATACTGGATAACACTGTATGATGGGTGATACTATATAACACTGCATGATGGGTGATGCTGGATAACACTGCATGATGGGTGATACTATATAACACTGCATGATGTGTGATACTATATAACACTGTATGATGGGTGATACTGGATAACACTGTATGATGGGTGATACTGTATAACACTGCATGATGGGTGATACTGGATAACACTGTATGATGGGTGATACTGTGTAACACTGCATGATGGGTGATACTGTATACCACTGTATGATGGGTGATACTGTATAACACTGTATGATGGGTGATACTGTTTAACATTGCATGATGGGTGATACTGTATAACACTGTATGATGGGTGATACTATATAACACTGTATGATGGGTGATACTGTTTAACACTGTATGATGGGTGATACTATATAACACTGTATGATGGATGACACTGGATAACACTGCATGATGGGTGATATTGTTTAACACTGTATGATGGGTGATACTGGATAACACTGCATGATGGGTGATACTGTATAACACTGTATGATGGGTGATACTATATAACACTGCATGATTGGTGATACTGTTTAACACTGCATGGTGGGTGATACTGTATAACACTGTATGATGGGTGATACTGGATAACACTGTATGATTTGTGATACTATATAATACTGTATGATGGGTGATACTCTATAACATTGCATGATGGGTGATACTGTATAACACTGCATGATGGGTGATACTGTATAACACTGTATGATGGGTCATACTGGATAACACTGTATGAGAGGTGATACTGTTTAACACTGCATGATGGGTGATACTGGGTAACACTGTATGATGGGTGATACTGGATAACACTGCATGATGGGTGATACTTTATAACACTGTATGATGGGTGATACTGTATAACACTGCATGATGGGTGATACTGTATAACACTGTATGATGGGTGATACTGTATAACACTGTATGATGGGTGATACTATATAACACTGTATGATGGGTGATACTGTTTAACACTGTATGATGGGTGATACTATATAACACTGTTTGATGGGTGATACTGTATAACACTGTATGATGGGTGATACTATATAACACTGTATGATGGGTGATACTGTTTAACATTGCATGATGGGTGATACTGTATAACACTGTATGATGGGTGATACTGTATAACACTGTATGATGGGTGATACTGTTTAACACTGTATCATGGGTGATACTGTATAACACTGCATGATGGGTGATACTGTATAACAGTGTATGATGGGTGATACTATATAACACTGCATGATGGGTGATACTGTTTAACACTGCATGGTGGGTGATACTGTATAACACTGTATGATGGGTGATACTGGATAACACTGTATGATGGGTGATACTGTATAACACTGTATGATGGGTGATACTGGATAACACTGTTTGCTGGGTGATACTGTTTAACACTACATGGTGGGTGATACTGGATAACACTGTATGATGGGTGATACTGTATAACACTGTATGATGGGTGATACTGTACAACACTGTATGATGGGTGATACTGTATAACACTGTATGATGGGTGCTACTATATAACACTGTATGATGGGTGATACTGGATAACACTGTATGATGGGTGATACTGTATAACACTGTATGATGGGTGATACTGTATAACACTGTATGATGGGTGATACTGTATAACACTGCATGATGGGTGATACTGTATAACACTGTATGATGGGTGATACTGTATAACACTGTATTATGGGTGATACTGTATAACACTGTATGATGGGTGATACTGGATAACACTGTATGATGGGTGATACTGGATAACACTGCATGATGGGTGATACTGGATAACACTGTATGATAGGTGATACTGGATAACACTGTATGCTGGGTGATACTGTTTAACACTGCATGATGGGTGATTCTATATAACACTGCATGATGGGTGATACTGGATAACACTGCATGATGGGTGATACTGTATAACACTGTATGATGGGTGATACTGTTTAACACTGCATGATGGGTGATACTGGATAACACTGCATGATGGGTGATACTGGATAACACTGTATGCTGGGTGATACTGTTTAACACTACATGGTGGGTGATACTGGATAACACTGTATGCTGGGTGATACTGTTTAACACTACATGGTGGGTGATACTGGATAACAATGTATGATGGGTGATACTGTATAACACTGTCTGATGGGTGATACTGTACAACACTGTATGATGGGTGATACTGTATAACACTGTATGATGGGTGCTACTATATAACACTGTATGATGGGTGATACTGTATAACACTGCGTGATGGGTGATACTGTATAACACTGTATGATGGGTGATACTGTATAACACTGCGTGATGGGTGATACTGTATAACACTGCGTGATGGGTGATACTGTATAACACTGTATGATGGGTGATACTGTATAACACTGCATTATGGGTGATACTGTATATCACTGTATGATGGGTGATACTGGATAACACTGTATGATGGGTGATACTGTATAACACTGTATGGTGGGTGATACTGGATAAAACTGTATGATGGGTGATACTGGATAACACTGCATTATGGGTGATACTGTATAACACTGTATGATGGGTGATACTGGATAACACTGTATGATGGGTGATACTGTGTAACACTGTATGATGGGTGATACTGGATAACACTGTATGATGGGTGATACTGGATAACACTGTATGATGGGTGATACTGTATAACACTGTATGATGGGTGATACTGTATAACACTGTATGATGGGTGATACTGGATAACACTGTATGATGGGTGATACTGGATAACACTGTATGATGGGTGATACTATATAACACTGCCTGATGGGTGATACTGGATAACACTGCATGATGGGTGATACTGTATAACACTGTATGATGGGTGATACTGGATAACACTGCATGATGGGTGATACTGGATAACACTGCATTATGGGTGATACTGTATCACTGCATGACTGCTTTTGATTGGCTTCCTTGTTTATCGTAAAACCCCTCAGTGACTACGTCCACATCCCAAATGACACCCTTTTCCGTGTATAGGGCACTACTTTAGGCCAGGGCCCCTTAGATGCACTATCTAGTGATGCAGACTACAGCTTTGATTGTCCAGAAACCAGGGAAATCAACACAATTACCTTTTAAGGGTTTGTCATTGCAATGATGTGTTTCTTTAAAGTTTAAACCACCAAGGTAATCAATTTTAGACGTGTCACCTTAAGGTTATATAAGCAACCTGAGAATGAGATATTTATTTTTGTTCATAGTTAATTATAAGAAGCTCACAAAGCATAAACGAGTATGTGCCTTAAGTCTAAATTCTATCTCTTGAGAGTGAACGTTATACATTCATGATCATTATACAATGAATAAAATAACAATCTCAGCAAAGGAGGTAAGTGGTTTCCGATTGTACCATATTTTTTAACAATCTATTTCCAAAGTTTTACACAACTGCAGCAAGAAACAATCGATTAATATCCAGTGTGACTAAATATCATTCTTCCAAAAAAGTCCTTCGCTCCTTCAAATCCTGCTTGAAGGATCAATCCCATAGCGAGTACTTTGAGACTGATTTAGCTGGTCTTTGTTAACCTATAGAACACTTAAGGTCAGTGCTGAACCACACGTTTGGGCTAAGATGATCAGATAAAAGAGTCCGGTGTATTTTCATATATTTAGTCTTAACTGTAGGTGTCAGTTAGATCAGGCCTGAGCAATTATTTTTCATGGGGGGTCACATTAGAATATATTTTTGCCATCGCCGGCCAGAATCATATTACATGATTATACATCATGTGTATGACTGTGTTGACAGATATATCTACTGTAAATCACATCCAGCTATGCTACTTATTTTACTTTTTTAACATGCACAGAAATAAGCCACATCCATGTTCTCCATTTGGTAGGTATTTTCATTATTAAACATGCAATGAACTACACAGAGGTAAATGTACATTGTGCATTCAGCACCACGGACAGAACCACGGACAGGGTATGCAAAAAAAACACAAGAAGGAGAGAGAGCTCAACATTATATTTAAACTACTCAATCAGTGTGGGGACTTTTAAACTAATCAATCAGTGTGGGGACTTTTAAACTAATCAATCAGTGTGGGGACTTTTAAACTAATCAATCAGTGTGGGGACTTTTAAACTAATCAATCAGTGTGGGGACTTTTAAACTACTCAATCAGTGTGGGGACTTTTAAACTAATCAATCAGTGTGGGGACTTTTAAACTAATCAATCAGTGTGGGGACTTTTAAACTAATCAATCAGTGTGGGGACTTTTAAACTAATCAATCAGTGTGGGGACTTTTAAACTAATCAATCAGTGTGGGGACTTTTAAACTAATCAATCAGGAGTGAAGTCTCTGATGGGCATTGACTAGAGAAGTGAAGTCAAGTATAGTTTCTGACGTCGCTATGCACAGGATTGCTGAGAGGTGAGAGTCATTAAGAGATGATCTGTGCCTTGACTTGTTATATTTCATCACTGAAAATGTCTGTTCACATACATAGGTTGACCCAAACAGTACAAACATCTTCTGAGCATGATGATTCATCTTTTGGAAAATGTTGTTAATCGAGAGATGCATTAAACCTTGTCAGTGACATTCTTTTGAATAGTTCTCCAATCACTGCATCAGACTGAAGATCGATAAGCTCAAGTTGCAGGTCAGTGGGACCAACAGCATGTCATTTTCCAATACTTTGAAATCCTCAAAACAATGACAAAACTCACCATTCAAATCACGCAGCAGTGATGTATACTTCTCCCGCTGATCATCTGATAGGGAACAGATGGGTGAGATTGTTGGCTTCTACTTCAACTTGGCAGGTCAGGAGGAGTAATTTTGCATTGAAGGCTTTGACAAGGCTGTACATCTGATGTGCAAAAAGGCCATTCCCTTGTAGTTTGTAATTCAGTTCGTTCTTGAGGGCCATGATGTCCACGATGAAGGCAAAATCAGCCAAACATTCTTTATTTTGCAGTTGAGGGAAATACAGATATTTTCCTTTCATTTGCAAAACTCATCAATCTCCAATTACAGGTCCCACACCCTTTTAAGCACCTTCCCCAAAACTCAGCCATCTCACATTTGTGTGGGAAGGGAGATCTGCATGACCTGACTCTGTCTCTTCCAACAGTGAGACAAACTGCCTGTGGTTTAAAGATTTAGCTCTTATGAAGTGTATCACTTTAGAGACTGTATCCACAACGTGGCTCATTTTCAGAACGCATTTACAGAGCACCTCCTGATCAATAATGCAATGCAGGAAAATCATTTTCTCATCTGGGTTCAGCTCAGCTACTTGATCTTATATCCTTTTCAAAAGGTGAAAATTTTTTCCTGTCAAGTTTGGGCACCCATCCGTGGTCACACTGGATAACTTTACAAAACTCAGTCCCAGCTTTGCCACACACTTATTAACCTCCTCCAATAAATCTTTCCCTGTGGTTGTGCTCTTCATTGACTGCACTGAAGCTCCTCTGTAATTTCAAAGTCTGGGGTTATGCCTCGTAAGAATATCAACAACTGCGCCGTGTCACTGCTCTCATCCAGGGCCAAGGAGAAATAGGTGCAATCCTTTACCTTGTCTTTCAACTGTTGTTCCATATTCTCTGCGGTGTCCTCAACACGCCGTGTCACTGTTCGTCTTGACAGGGGAACATTTTTAAACAGCTCTTTCTTGTCGGGGCAAGATATTGCTGCAGAGTCATTTGCCCTCAGTGAATTGCTTGCTATGTTTAGCAATTTTGTCGAACAGTACATAGCTAGCTCTCGCAATTCCGTTGTTTGCTGAATGCAGTTTTGTAAAAAGTCCTTGCTGCTTTTGCAACTGAGAAAGCAACTCTTTGGATGCACTTGCCCTCTGCTCAGAAGACATATTCCTATATTTCTCTGCATGTTTTGTCTGGAAGTGTTGGGACAAGTTGTAGTCTTTCAAGACAGAGATGCTCTCTTTGCACACTAAGCACACAGCTTTCCCTGATACCTTAATAAAGAAATATATCGATGTCCACTCTGGCTGGAAGACCCTACATTCATTGTCTACTTTCCTTTTCTTTGAAATCTTTGAAAAAAAATGTTTTTGCGCAATTTCTAGCTAGCTACTATTTGTAATTGTGACATGTGTGTCAGCCTGTCAGTCACTGTCTGTCCTCGTGCAGTTGTTATTTATACGTGCCTTCAAAATAAATATCCCACAAGCGGTGGGAGTTAAATCAAAACACAAATGCGAGTAGTCATTGGGCTTATATTTTGAATAACAAATACGTATTTTCAAAACTTTACTATCGCAAATTCTATATGTGATCTGAGCATGATTCCGAGGGCCGTATTGAATCAGGTCCCGGGCCGGGCCTTTTGCCCAGGCCTGAGTTAGCTTATTTCAATAAGCTAGGTCTACAGCTGTTTACACTCTTGAACTGATCAATGCAATTGTCAATAGAGGACGGTCCTGAATAAGATATGTGGACTAAGATGAAGTCATACAAGTTAGTGATCCAATTTGTTTATAATAATTGACTAGGCATCAGTCATCCAAGCTGATGTATTTCAACATTAAACTGTATTTCATCAGTCAGACAATCCGGGGTATTTCAACATAAAACTGTATTTCATCAGTTAGTCAAGCTGGTGTATTTCAACATGAAACTGTATTTCATCAACATCACCAGCCCTACCTAGATCTACCTTTTAAATGTTAAACACCCCAGGACCCCTTTCATTTGTCACACTGAGACATATTCCCTATCTGCGTGACACATACTAAGAATACCTGTCTAGTATGCTAATGCAGGTTGACATACATGTAAATGTTCTTCCACAATGTAAAGGTCTTCTGTAATGTAAAGGTTCTTTGCAGTATCATCCTAAAGTGAATCATTGTACCTTTAGAGCATTATGAATTCATTTTCACTTTTCATAAAACCAAAATGTATTTTTGCAGTCAAGTCAAAGTATTTCTACCTCTTGTTCCTGTTATGGATGTGATACCATGGATAACACATTTATAAACAGATTTAGGTGAGCTACAATATTCCAAAATGTGGATTAATATAGTACATACACACACACACATATATATATATATCATCCTGTGTCCCGTCTATTCAAAAAGTTCCAGTTATTCAGTGTTATTCAGTGACAGCAAAGGCTGTTTTGTAGACAGAAAATGTCAAACCAAACACTTGAAAAATGTATCCAACAACATCCAGAGAAAACATATCTGAGGTTTGATTTTTAATTACATTGTTTTGTTTTCCATTGGTTCAGGGTGTAACTCATTTGAGAACAACTCATTTGAATCCACCTGGAACAAGAGAAATAAACAATAACTTTATTTGCTATAGAACATCAGCCATGTCTTCCTGTTAAAGTTCTGATCTACTTTTCTCAACTCTACAGCCCCAATGCAAAGATCTTCTTTCTCAGTCTCCGGCTCTAACTTGTTCCGTTTTCCGTCTGTCTCAGTCTAACCCAATTCAGTTGAAGTTTAACTCTGTGACCAACCTTCTCTCTGGATAACATCAGATAGAACATGTGGATGGAGAAAGCTAGTTATAGGTAGCAGTTTGCAAGTTGGTTTGGCATCACCTAGCTGGTGAAAGTGTTGTGCATCACCTTCCTAGTGACGGTGTTGTGTTTGGTATGGTGAGGGTGTTTTTGACGGTGTTGTGATTGAGACGGTGTTGTGTTTAGGACATTTTGTGTTTGTTACTGTGTTGTGTTTGTTACTGTTTTGTGTTTGTGACGATGTTGTGTTTGGGACATTTTGTGTTTTGAACATGTTGTGTTTGGAACGTTATTGTGTTTGTGACGCTGTTGTGTTTGTAATTGGCCAGAAGCTTCAAAGTATGGGTGTAGTTCCTATTGTACCTTGGTGGAGGACAACCTGATTTGCAGAGATGATTTCCTAGGTGGTTTGGCATCACCGTGCTAGTGACGATGTTGGTGTCTTGGTGTTGTGCGATGTTGTTGTTGTTGTTGTGTTTTCGTTTGGCCAGAAGGTTGGTTGCTAAGTGAGGGTGTCCCTGCTCTTCTACTGTGAGTCATCCATGCTACCCAGGTGATCCAGTATGCTGATCACTTCCCACACATGTTTTGAAGAACAGACGGTCCCCTGGTCCTTCACAAGCCTTGAATGAATGGGTGGATGGATGGATGGATGGATAGATGAATGGATGAATGAATGAATTATGTTTCTTTTCTTTGCCTTGTTACATTTGTGTCCCATCTTTGTGTTGATTCTGCTACATCGTGGCTGTTCTGAACAAACAACTTTAAAGAGGACAATTCTCTGCTCTGTTAGCATACACACCAATGTTGCTGATCAATCCGTACTGTACTGTAGCAGATTCAAGATTGACTTCCTGTGTAGCAAATTACATTAAATTCTCATCTAACTTCATGACACATGACAGATTCTAAGATTGTTAGTAATTCGTTGTTGTTGTTGTCGTCGTCGTCGTTGTTGTTGTCATTGTTGTTGTTTGTAATAGTCTGAAAAGCTCAAAGGCTTTTCCTGACAGTAACAGATCTGTGTTTCTCAATTATACAACATGCAGTATTACGAGTGGCCTTGAAAAGAGGGAGTGTAGAGGAGAAGGCTTTCTGGAATAAGTCTCCGCTATAGTTTATTGTTGCAGCGTAAATCATGGACTCAGTCACTCCGTCTACATACAGAACGAACTTGGCTTCCAAGGTTCTGATTCATTGATATATTGACTCAATGTGCTCAGTATATTCCCCCAAAACACCAAGGCACCAAGCAACATGGACTAGATCTGGAGATCTGGAGGTCAAAGAACCAACCCCTATTATGTTAAGTCGCCATGTATCCCAAATTGCACCCTATTCCCTAGAAAGTGCACTTCTTTCAAAAGGGCCCAGGTCAAAATGATTGCACCTTTCTAGGGAATAGGATGCAATATGCAAAGCAACCTTAGCCTCCTCCAACAACAAAAAAACCCCACACATAATTATCCCACATGCATGCTGTAAAACGGATGGATGTATTGCTGAGAATTGACAAGTCGTTGTTTCACCTCTCCCCTCTAATACTGAGGATCATTCATTTGTGTGTTGAAGCATTATTTTCACCCCTGTGAGGAGTTCAAGGAGAGGAGGCACAAAAAATGTCCAGAGTTCAAGTTAATATTTATACCAAGAATCAATAGCATCAAGGATTAATAAATGTGTGTGTGTGTGTGTGTGTGTGTCATTAAGTAAACATTGCCGTGACGCTCAAATCCTCACCTTGCATTCATGAGTATCACTTCACTTTAAAATAACTTGTTTGCTAGCAGCTGCTCATGCGTTTATCTGTTTAATTCCTTAAAGCTTTGCCTACACACAAATCATTATTTCCTTAAAGCTTTGCCTACACGCATCATTACCTAAGTTTTAGACCTCAGATGAATCTGGTAATGAATGGTGTGGCGGTTGAGCAAGTTGAGGAGACTCAATTACTTGGCGTTACCTTAGATTGTAAACTGAGGTCTGTCTGTGATGAAGAGATGCTCCGCTTTTTGACAACACACTCCACAAAGCAAGTCCTGCAGGCTCTAGTTTTATCTTAGCTTGATTATTGTCCAGTCATGTAGTAAAGTGCTGCAAAGAAGTATCTAGTTAAGGTGAAGTTAAGCTGGTCCAGAACAGAGCGGCATGTCTTGCTCTTCATTGTAATCAGACGGCTGATATAAACACTATGCATGCCAGTCTCTCTTGGCTAAGAGTCAACTTACACACAGCTCTGACACACAATTACCTCACCAGACATGCCGCCAAGGGGTCTTTTCACAGTCCCCAAATCCAGAACAAATTCAAGGAAACGTACAGTATTATACAGAGCCATAAATGCACAGAACTCCCATTCCATCTCATATAGTGCAAGTGAGCAGCAAACGTGGTTTAAAAAATAATAATAAAGCAACACCTCACGGCACAACGCCTCTCCCCCATGTGACCTACTTGTTGTGTGTATGAACTGACATGTAAAGTACCAGTCAAAAGTTTAGACACACCTATTCATTAAAGGGTTTTTCTTTATTTATAACATTTTCTACATTGTAGAATAATAGCGAAGACATCAGAACTACGAAATAACAATTATGCAATCATGTAGTAACCAAAAAAGTGTTAAACAAATCAAAATGTGTTTTACATTTGAGATTCTTCAAAGTAGCCTCCCTTTGCCTTGATGACAGCTTGCACACTCTTGGCATTTTCTCAACCAGCTTCATGAGGTAGTCACCTGGAATGCATTTCAATTAACAGGTGTGCCTTGTTAAGTTAATTTGTGGTATTAATGCGTTTTAGCGAATCAGTTGTGTTTTGACAAGGTAGGGGTAGTATACAGAAGATAGCCCTATTTGGTAAAAGACCAAGTCCATATTATGTGAAGAAAATCTCAGATAAGCAAAGAGAAATGACAGTCCGTCATTACTTTAAGACATGAAGGTCAGTCAATGCGGGACATTTCAAGAACTTTGAAAGTTTCTTCAACAGCAGTTGCAAAAACCATCAAGCGCAATGATGAAACTGGCTCTCATGAAGACCGCCACAGGAAAGGAAGACTGGTAGAACCCACCGTGAAGTATGAAGGTGGAGATGTGAAGGTGTGGGGGTGCTTTTCTGATGACACTGTCTGTGATTTATTTAGAATTCAAGGCACACTTAACCATTATTGCTATCACAGCATTCTGCAGCAATGTGCCGTCACATCTGGTTTGCGCTTAGTGGGACTATTATTTGTATTTCAACAGGACCTCACGGCTGTGTAAGGGCTATTTGACCAAGAGGAGTGATGGAGTGTTGCATCAGATGAACTGGCCTCCACAATCACCCAACTTCAACCCAATTGAGATGGTTTGGGAGTTGGACTGCAGAGTGAAGGAAAAGCAGCCAACAAGTGCTCACCATATGTTGTAACTCCTTCAAGACTGTTGGAAAAGCATTTGTCATGAAGCTGGTTGAGAGAAAGCCAAGAGTGTGCAAAGCTGTCATCAAGGCAAAGGGTGGCTACTTTGAAGAATATAAAATTTGAAGTATATTTTAATTTGTTTGACACTTTTTTTGTTTACTACATGATGCCATATATTTTATTTCATAGTTTTGATGTCTTCACTATTATTCTACAATGTGTAAAATAGTAAAAATAAAGATAAACCCTTTGAATGAGTAGGTGTGTCCAAACTTTTGACTGCAACTGTGTAACTGATTCCCACACACACACACACACTACATGCTAATGTTTTTAAATGTATACATTTGTCCCAAATGGCACCCTATTCCATATATAATGCACTACTTTTCACCAGAGAATAGTGCACTAAATACAGTGGCTTGCAAAAGTATTTACCCCCCTTGGCATTTTTCCTATTTTGTTGCCTTATAACCTGGAATAAAAAAATAGATTTTTTGGGGGGTTGTTTCATTTGATTTACACAACATGCCTACCAATTTGAAGATGCAAAAATTATTTTTATTTTGAAACAAACAAGAAATAAGACAACAAAAAAGAAGTTGAACATGCATAACTATTCACCCCCCCCCAAAAGTCAATACTTTGTAGAGCCATCTTTTTCAGCAATTGCAGATGCAAGTCTCTTGGGGTATGTCTCTATAAGCTTGGCACATCTAGCCTTTGGGACTTTTGCCCATTCTTCAAGGCAAAACTGCTCCAGCTCCTTCAAGTTGGATGGGTTCCGCTGATGTACAGCAATCTTTAAGTCACACCACAGATGCTCAATTGATTGAGGTCTGGGCTTAGACTAGGCCATTCCAAGACATTTAAATGATTCCCCTTAAACCACTCGAGTGTTGCTTTAGCAGTATGCTTAGGATTACTGTCCTGCTGGAAGGTGAACCTCTGTCCCAGTCTCAAATCTCTGGAACACTGAAAAAAGTTACCTCCAAGAACTTCCCTGTATTTAGCGCCATGAATCATTCCTTCAATTCTGACCAGTTTCCCAGTTCCTGACAATGAAAAACATCCCCACAGGACCATGCTTCACTGTGGGGATGGTATTCTCGAGGTGATGAGAGGTGTTGGGTTTGCGCCAGATATAGGGTTTTCCTTGATAAGAAAAAAGCTAAATTTTAGTCTCATCTGACCAGAGTCCCTTCTTCCATAAGTTTGGGGAGTCTCCCACATGCCTTTTGGCGAACACCAAACATGTTTGCTTATTTATTTCTCTAAGCAATGGCTTTTTTCTGGCCACTCTTCTGTGGTCTCTTTGTTGTCTCTCTGATTAATGCCCTCCTTGCCTGTTCCATGAGTTTTGGTGGGCAACCCTCTCTTGGCAGTTTTGTTGTGGTGCCATATTCTTTAAATTATTTATAATGGATTTAATGGTGCTCTGTGGGATGTTCTTGGGTTGGGCAATTCCCCATCTGTACTTGGGCAATTCCACAGCAGCAGAAAATATTTTTGACATCTCAGATTGTTGTGGCCATTCTCATTCATTGGGAGGAAGAATGTTTAAGATCCTTTTTACATTTGTATTGCAAACCATTGTTGAGAAAAGTATTCTTCCTGTAAAACCCTATGATCTGTGAACAGCAAATGATACAGACATCTTGGAGTCATTATACTCCTTACCTTGTTTGTAACAACTGATAATGACAATAATGCAATAAATGTGCACTGTTGCAGGTACTGGAGGACCAGGGTTGGGCTGTTGGGGTACTGGAGGACCAGGGTTGGGCTGTTGGGGCGGTACTGGAGGACTGGAGGACCAGGGTTGGGCTGTTGGGCTGTTGGGGGGACTGGAGTTGTGCGGTTGGGGTACTGGAGGGCCAGGGTTGGGCTGTTGGGGGTACTGGAGGGCCAGGGTTGGGCTGTTGGGATACTGTAGGACCAGGGTTGTGCTGTTGGGGGTACTGGAGGACCAGGGTTGGGCTGTTGGGGTACTGGAGGACTGGAGGACCAGGGTTGGGCTGTTGGGGGGACTGGAGTTGTGCTTTTGGGGTACTGGAGGGCCAGGGTTGGGCTGTTGGGGGTACAGGAGGACCAGGGTTGGGCTGTTGGGGGTACTCGAGGACTGGAGTTGGGCTGTTGGGGGGACTGGAGTTGTGCTGTTGGGGTACTGGAGGACAGGAGGACCAGGGTTGGCCTATTGGGGGTACTGGAGGACCAGGGTTGGGCTGTTGGGGTACTGGAGGACTGGAGTTGGGCTGTTGGGCTGTTGGGGTACTGGAGGACTGGAGGGCCAGGGTTGGGCTGTTGGAGGTACTGGAGGACTGGAGTTGGGAGGTTGGGGTACTGGAGGACTGGAGGACCAGGGTTGGGAGGTTGGGGTACTGGAGGACCAGGGTTGGGCTGTTGGGGTACTGGAGGACCGGAGTTGGGCTGTTGGGGTACTGGAGGACCAGGGTTGGGCTGTTGGGGTACTGGAGGACTGGAGTTGGGCTGTTGGGCTGTTGGGGGTACTGGAGGACTGGAGGGCCAGGGTTGGGCTGTTGGAGGTACTGGAGGACTGGAGTTGGGCTGTTGGGGGTACTGGAGGACTGGAGTTGGGCTGTTGGGGGTACTGGAGGACTGGAGTTGGGAGGTTGGGGTACTGGAGGACCAGGGTTGGGCTGTTGGGGTACTGGAGGACCGGAGTTGGGCTGTTGGGGTACTGGAGGACCAGAGTTGGGATGTTGGGGTACTGGAGGACTAGAGGGCCAGGGTTGGGCTGTTGGGGGGTACTGGAGGACTGGAGTTGGGCTGTTGGGGGTACTGGAGGACTGGAGTTGGGCTGTTGGGCTGTTGGGGGGACTGGAGTTGTGCGGTTGGGGTACTGGAGGACCAGGGTTGGGATGTTGGGGGTACTGGAGGACCAGGATTGGGAGGTTGGGGTACTGGAGGACTGGAGGACCAGGGTTGGGCTGTTGGGGTACTGGAGGACCAGAGTTGGGCTTTTGGGGTACTGGAGGACCAGGGTTGGGCTGTTGGGGTACTGGAGGACCGGAGTTGGGCTGTTGGGGTACTGGAGGACCAGGGTTGGGCTGTTGTGGGTACTGGAGGATCAGGGTTGGGCTGTTGGGGTACTGGAGGACCAGGGTTGGGCTGTTGGGGGTACTGGAGGACTGGAGTTGGGCTGTTGGGGTACTGGAGGACCAGGGTTGGGCTTTTGGGCTTCTGGAGGATCAGGGTTGGGGAACACTGACTTTAACCAATAATATAACAAAAACCTAAAATCAATATCTTTCTTTAATGTCAGAACAATCTGAGATACCAATAATTTTTTCCACTCCAGCTGGCGTGTAATCGCTCTATTTAGCTTGTTGTTTTCGTTTAGCCTGAACTGGAATCCTACATACATGATTACTTCACTACAATAATGCCTGAACTGGAATCATAAATATATAATTACTCAAGACTGTTCAATCTTGATTCTTTCTCAGCAGTTAATTAGCAATAACATGCCAATGTCTTGTCCACGAGGATAACTGTAATGCACAACATGATGGGTGCTGCAGCCCTGTGCTCCATTAAGCAACAGCTGTGTTTGTGTGTGTGTGTATGCTCTGCTGACTGCATATTATTTGGCATCTGTACTTCATGATTCATACAGGCAAGTGATGATCATGATGAGACATACCTGGACAGATTGACATTTTTCTCTGTGCAGTTTCTGCTGGCTCAAAACAACAGACACAGTCAATCATAGTGAATTCATGTGATTCTTGTCATGGAATGATTATGAAATTAATTTAAAAAGCAGCTCCTTTCTGTTACTTGGTTATCGCTGTCATGACATTGCCCAGTTGGCTGAGGTTTATGATCCTCCCCCATAAATACCTTTCCCCCTTTTCTCTCCACTTTACAGAATGGACTCTTGGAAAGCCCTTGGTTAACATAGAGAGAGTATGGTAACATCAAAAGGTTGAGGGAAAGGTACAATATTTCTGTAATCCAACCAGTTGAAAGTGTCCATTGGCACTTAAAGAATATGATGTCAGATCAGTTGGTGTCTGGGACATTATATCTGATGACAGGACGACATAAATTGCATCTTGGAAAGTCTATACATGCTAGTTATCAGATTCACATGCAATTTATTTTAATTTAATAAATGTTTAAATATGAAACTATTTGTGAAAAGATGAAATTTCATTTTAGCTTCTAAATGGGAGAATTGTTTTCATAAGTAAACTATGCTCACTCAGTAGCCACGCCCAAGTGAACAGACATTGGTTGAGAAATATGAAACACGCCCTTCTCTTCCCCAATACAAAAGCCGATGACGTGAAACTAAGGTTGACAATCACCACGCTGGAAGGATGAATTTTGACTAGACCAGCCAGAATGGAGCACGAGCTGAGAATGCTTCGGAAGCAACACTGATTGACAATAAATTTCACATGCTGTTGTGCAAATGGAATAGACAACAGGTGGAAATTATAGGCAATTAGCAAGACACCCCCAATAAAGGAGTGGTTCTGCAGGTGGGGACCACAGACCACTTCTCAGTTCCTATGCTTCCTGGCTGATGTTTTGGTCACTTTTGAATGGTGGCGGTGCTTTCACTCTAGTGGTAGCATGAGACGGAGTCTACAACCCACACAAGTGGCTCAGGTAGTGCAGCTCATCCAGGATGGCACATCAATGCGAGCTGTGGCAAGAAGGTTTGCTGTGTCTGTCAACGTAGTGTCCAGAGCATGGAGGCACTACCAGGAGACAGGCCAGTACATCAGGAGACGTGGAGGAGGCCATAGGAGGGCAACAACCCAGCAGCAGGACCGCTACCTCCGCCTTTATGCAAGGAGGAGCAGGAGAAGCACTGCCAGAGCCCTGCAAAAGGACCTCCAGCAGGCCACAAATGTGCATGTGTCTGCTCAAACGGTCAGAAACAGACTCCATGAGGGTGGTATGAGGGCCCGACGTCCAAAGATGGGGGTTGTGCTTACAGCCCAACACCGTGCAGGACGTTTGGCATTTGCCAGAGAACACCAAGATTGGCAAATTCGCCACTGGCGCCCTGTGCTCTTCACAGATGAAAGCAGGTTCACACTGAGCACGTGACAGACGTGACAGAGTCTGGAGACGCCGTGGAGAACGTTCTGCTGCCTGCAACATCCTCCAGCATGACCGGTTAGTCGGTGGGTCAGTCATGGTATGGGGTGGCATTTCTTTGGGGGGCCGCACAGCCCTCCATGTGCTCGCCAGAGGTAGCCTGACTGCCATTAGTTACCGAGATGAGATCCTCAGACCCCTTGTGAGACCATATGCTAGTGCAGTTGGCCCTGGGTTCCTCCTAATGCAAGACAATGCTAGACCTCATGTGGCTGGAGTGTGTCAGCAGTTCCTGCAAGAGGAAGGCATTGATGCTATGGACTGGCCCGCCCGTTCCCCGGACCTGAATCCAATTGAGCACATCTAGGACATCATGTCTCGCTCCATCCACCAATGCCACGTTGCACCACAGACTGTCCAGGAGTTGGCGGATGCTTTAGTCCAGGTCTGGGAGGAGATCCCTAAGGAGACCATCCGCCACCTCATCAGGAGCATGCCCAGGCGTTGTAGGGAGGTCATACAGGCACGTGGAGGCCACACACACTACTGAGCCTCATTTTGACTTGTTTTAAGGACATTACATCAAAGTTGGATCAGCCTGTAGTGTGGTTTTCCACTTTAATTTTGAGTGTGACTCCAAATCCAGACCTCCATGGGTTGATAAATTGGATTTCTATTGATTATTTTTGTGTGATTTTGTTGTCAGCACATTCAACTATGTAAAGTAAAAAGTATTTAATAAGATGATTTCTTTCATTCAGATCTAGGATGTGTTGTTTAAATGTTCCCTTTATTTTTTTGAGCAGTATATATATAGTATACACCCTATATTTACAAAAGTATTTGAACACCCCTTCAAATTAGTGGATTCAGCTATTTCAGCGACACCAGTTGCTGACAAGTGTATAAAATCGAGCACAGAGCCATTCAATCTCCATAGGCAAACCTTAGCAGTAGAATGGTCTTACTGAAGAGCTTAGTGACTGTCAACACGGCACCGTCAGAGGATGTCACCTTTACAACTAGTTAGTTCGCCAAATTTCTGTCCTGCTAGAGCTGCCCCGGTGAACTGTAAGTACTGTTATTATGAAGTCGAATCATCTAAGTGCAACAATGGCTCAGCCGCAAAGTGGTAGGCCACACAAGCTCACAGAACGGGACCGCTGAGTGTTGAACTGCGTAGCGCCTAAAAATCGTCTGTCCTCGGTTGTAACACTCACTACCGAGTTCCATTCTGCCTTTAGAAGAAACATCAGCACAAGAACTGTTCGTCGGGAACGTCATGAAATGGAGTAGCTGCACACAAGCCTAAGATCACCATACGCAATGCCAAGAATTGGCTGGAGTGGAGTAAAGTTCGCCACCATTGGACTCTGGAGGAGTGGAAACACGTTCTCTTGATTGATTAATCACTCTTCAACATCTGGCAGTTCGACAAATCTGGGTTTGGCGGTAGCCAGGAGAACGCTACCTGCCCCAACGCATAGTGCTAAAAAATCTGTAAAATCTGGTGGAGGAGGAATAACGGTCTGGGGCTGTTTTTAATGGTTCGGGCTAGACCCTTAGTTCCAGTGAAGGGAAATCTTAACATTTTAGACAATTCTGTGCATCCAACTTTGTAGCAACAGTTTGGGGAAGGCCCTTTCTTGTTTCAGCATGACAATGTTCCTGTGCACAAAGTGAGATCCATAAAGAAATGGTTTGTCAGTGTGGAAGAACTTAACTGGACTGTATATAGCCCTGACCTCAACCCCATCAAACACCTTTGGGATGAATTGGAATGCTGACTGCGAGCCAGGCCTAATCGCCCAACATCAGTGCCCGTCTTCACTTATGCTCTTGTGGCTGAATGGAAGCAAGTCCCTGCAGCAATGTTCCAACATCTAGTGGAAAGCCTTCCCAGAAGAGTGGAGGCTGTTATAGCAGGAAAAGGGGGACCAACTCCATATTAATGCCCATGATCTTTGGAATGAGATGTTCAACGAGCAGGTGTCCACATCATTTTGGTTATGTAGTCTACAGTGCATTTCCACATTTTATTACATTACAGGCTTGAAATTGAGCTCTGGTGCATTCTCTTTCCATTGATCATCCTTGAGATGTTTCTAAAACTTGATTGGAGTCCACCTCTGGTTAATTAAATTGATTGGACATGATTTGGAAAGGCACACAACCTGTCTATATAATATCTCACAGTTGACAGGTCATGTCAGTGCAGAAACCAAGCCATGAGGTCAAAGGAATTGTCCGTAGAGCTCCGAGACAGGATTGTGTCGAGGCACAGATCTGGGGAAGCGTCACCATCCTAAATAAAAATGCACACATAACTTTAAGCTCCATATTCACTTGACAAAGGTAATGAATTTCCAATTGATCATCAGCACAGCAATTGATAAAACAGGACCATGTTTGCAAAACAGGTGTTTCTGAGTTTAGGTCAATATTACTCAGGTAAGATAATGGTTACAGAAGTGTCCAACACACCTGTTGTTATTTAGGACACCTATCGACCCCCCAAAAAAGTTCTAAAATATACATTTTCTCAATTACATGTATTGCTAAATAAAAAAGGTTTTAGGAAATACAGACATGCACCATATTATTACAAGACAAAACCGCTCGCTGAATCAAGTATGATGGTCTTGTAAGTATAAAAGCACATTTAGTTTTCATATAATTATAAAAAGCTTGAACAGGTAGTGGAATGGGATTAGTGTGGTGTGTGAAAAACCCAATACTTTAACTTGTATGTGGTACAAATCACATTATTGTGGGAGCGTCTCCTCTAACAGTATGAATGAGGATGCTTGAGAAGGTTTGATTCCTAAGCAACCTGCATACACATTGTTTGAAGTACAGTAAACCAACATAGATACTGTAATAGGTTAAAGCTGTGTGCTGGAAAACCTTTATTTACTCTCTGAAATAAAATGAAGAGATAATAAACTTTTATGATGACAATTTGTTTCATCTTTGAAGTGTTGACTAATGGTTTACTGAAACAGAAGGAAGCTATCGGATTTTCAATAGCAAAGATGACAACAACCTATTAATTTGACAAGCTGATACTGACCTTAAAGCTCCTCGAGAAAGAGACAGAGAACCATACGGCTCCCGAGTGGCGCAGCGGTCTAAGGCACTGTATCTCAATGCATGAGTGTCAATACAGTCCCTGGTTCAAATCCAGGCTGTATCACATCTGGCTGTGATTGGGAGTCCACATAGGCCGGTGCACAATTGGCCCAGTGTCGTTCAGTTTTGGTCGGGGTAATAAATAAGAATTCATTCTTAACTGATTTGCCTAGTTAAATTAAAGTTAAATCCATTCTTAAATGAATGGATTTGGCGGACGGTTTGCAAAATAAATCGTCACATTGCAGGGATCAATTTCTTGTGGCAGATGTCTAGCCTCATGCAGTACTAACAGTAACAGATGTGGTAAACGACAGTGTCACAATGCATATGGGCCATACTTATCAATCAGGGAGTTTGAAGCCGAGCAGAGATCTTCATGCCTTCTGTGATAACACAAAATAAAATTTGTTCTGTTCACAGCATAAACCAGTCAACCATTATCTCTGTTAAACTGAGATGGATACTTTAATTGTAAATTTAAGCTAAAAAGTTCACATAGATTACTTCTCTGCCAGAGAGCTTGAGATAACTAGTCCTACCGGTCTGTACGATTCCCCTTATTATATCACATCACATCCCTACTATATGTTGATTCTATTGATGGGAAACAGATGTTTACCTCTTGTGCCACACACATTTCATTCAACATTTTCATTTCAGCTCACAATCAAGGACGGCTGTGTATTCCCTCCAGCAGTGGTGAAGTATCGGCCTATTACTGTGTAGTTCCTATGGGGATTTAGATTATTAAAACAGTAATTTAGGGACTTCAGATTACCGGCGTGGACCTGATTTTAGGCACCAATAATCTGTGTTCTCTTTTAGTGATATCACCATTGTGCATGCCCTGGTTGACAAACTGTTCGATTACAGACGAAATCTGTTTTGTAAGTGTCATATAGAACGTCTGATCAAATATATTCCATTCTCCCTTCAAATCAAATCAAATTTATTTATATAGCCCTTCTTACATCAGCTGATATCTCAAAGTGCTGTACAGAAACCCAGCCTAAAACCCCAAACAGCAAGCAATGCAGGTGTAGAAGCACGGTGGCTAGGAAAAACTCCCTAGAAAGGCCAAAACCTAGGAAGAAACCTAGAGAGGAACCAGGCTATGAGGGGTGGCCAGTCCTCTTCTGGCTGTGCCGGGTGGAGATTATAACAGCACATGGCCAAGATGTTCAAATGTTCATAAATGACCAGCATGGTCAAATAATAATAATCATAATAGTTGTCGAGGGTGCAACAAGTCAGTAACACAAGAGTAAGTGTCAGTTGGCTTTTTCATAGCCGATCTTTGAGAGTATCTCTACCGCTCCTGCTGTCTCTAGAGAGTTGAAAACAGCAGGTCTGGGACAGGTAGCACGTCCGGTGAACAGGTCAGGGTTCCAGCAGGTCTGGGACAGCAGGTCTGGGACAGGTAGCACGTCCGGTGAACAGGTCAGGGTTCCATAGCTGCAGGCAGAACAGTTGGAACTGGAGCAGCAGCACGGCCAGGTGAACTGGGGACAGCAAAGAGTCATCAGGCCAGGTAGTCCTGAGGCATGGTCCTAGGGCTCAGGTCCTCCGAGAGAGAGTAAGAAAGAAAGAGAGAAAGAGAGAATTAGAGAGAGCATATTTAAATTCACACAGGACACAGAAAAGACAAGAGAAATACCCCAGATGTGACAGACTGACCCTAGCCCCCCGACGCATAAACTACTGCAGCATAAATACTGGAGGCTGAGACAGGAAGGGTCAGGAGACACTGTGGCCCCATCCGATGAAACCCCCGGACAGGGCCAAACAGGTAGGATATAACACCACCCACTTTGCCAAAGCACAGCCCCCACACCACTGGAGGGATATCTCCAACCACCAACATACCATCCCGGGACAAGGCCGAGTATAGCCCACAAAGATCTCCGCCATGGCACAACCCAAGGGGGGGCGCCAACCCAGACAGGAACACGACGTCCTTCTCTTGTTTATGTTCCCACTAATATTCCTTTAAGCAACTAAGCCTTTAAATGTGTATTTTCCTGTCTTTATAATAATCATTTTTTATTTGTAGAGTGAATTTCCCACACTCAATGCACGTGAAACTTGTTGGTTCTAGCTTCTGTGAGCAAATCGTTTGACCACTGCTAACAGATTATTTATTCCCTTTTATTTATGAAAACAAGCTGATACTGACCTTAATTATTTACAATTTATTTCTGATATTTTAGGTTAATTAAAATGGATTATATTATGGTGTTTCTTGTCCAAGAAAAACTAACAAAATGTACAGTAGCATATGTATTGCCTACCTAAAAAAAATCTGTTAATATATTTAATGTCCTTCAAAAATAGAAACTACATATCCTAACGGTGGAAAGTAGAATATAAACTAGATATTGGCTGCTGTGAGTGGCTTAGGCTAAATCATTACTATCTAATGAGCCTAATTATTAGGGGGTGACACTCTAGACCCAAACTGTTACAGACCTATATCCATCCTGCCCTGCCTTTCTAAAGTCTTTGAAAGCCAAGTTAATAAACAGATCACTGACCATTTCGAATCCCACCGTACCTTCTCTGCTGTGCAATCCGGTTTCCGAGCTGGTCATGGGTGCACCTCAGCCACGCTCAAGGTACTAAACGATATCATAACCGCCATCGATAAAAGACAGTACTGTGCAGCCGTCTTCATCGACCTGGCCAAGGCTTTCGACTCTGTCAATCACCGTATTCTTATCGGCAGACTCAATAGCCTTGGTTTCTCAAATGACTGCCTCGCCTGGTTCACCAACTACTTCGCAGATAGAGTTCAGTGTTTAAAATCGGAGGGCCTGTTGTCCGGACCTTTGGCAGTCTCTATGGGGGTACCACAGGGTTCAATTCTTGGGCCGACTCTTTTCTCTGTAGATATCAACGATGTCGCTCTTGCTGCGGGGGATTCCCTGATCCACCTCTACGCAGACAACACCATTCTGTATACATCTGGCCCTTCTTTGGACACTGTGTTAACTAACCTCCGAACGAGCTTCAATGCCATACAACACTCCTTCTATGGCCTCCAACTGCTCTTAAACACTAGCAAAACCAAATGCATGCTTTCAACCGTTCGCTGCCCCCACCCGCCCGCCTGACTAGCATCACTACTCTGGACGGTTCTGACCTAGAATACATTGACAACTACAAATACCTAGGTGTCTGGCTAGACTGTAAACTCTCCTTCCAGACTCATATCAAACATCTCCAATCCAAAATCAAATCTAGAATCGGCTTTCTATTTCGTAACAAAGCCTCCTTCACTCACGCCGCCAAACTTACCCGAGTAAAACTGACTATCCTACCGATCCTCGACTTCGGCGATGTCATCTACAAAATAGCTTCCAATACTCTACTCAGCAAATTGGATGCAGTCTATCACAGTGCCATCCGTTTTGTTACCAAAGCGCCTTATACCACCCACCACTGCGACCTGTATGCTCTAGTCGGCTGGCCCTCGCTACATATTCATCTCCAAGTCTATGCTAGGTAAAGCTTCGTCTTATCTAAACTGACTGGTCACGATAACAACACCCACCCGTAGCACGCGCTCCAGCAGGTATTTTTCACTGGTCATCCCCAAAGCCAACACCTCCTTTGGCCGCTTTTCCTTCCAGTTTTCTGCTGCCAGTGACTGGAACGAATTTCAATAATCGCTGAAGCAGGAGACTTACATTTCCCGGACTAACTTTAAACATCAGCTATCTGAGCAGCTAACCGATAGCTGCAGCTGTAGTCCATCTGTAAATAGCCCACCCAATCTACCTACCTCATCCCCATACTGTTTTTATTTACTTTGCTGCTCTTTTGCACACCAGTATCACTACTTACACACCATCATCTGCTCATCATCATCTGCTCATCTATCACTCCAGTGTTAATCTGCTAAATTGTAATTACTTTGGTACTTTGGCCTATTTATTGCCATACCTCCTCATGCCATTTGCACACACTGTATATAGACATTCTTTTTTTTCTATTGTGTTATTGACTGTATGCTTGTTTATTCCATGTAACTCTGTGTTGTTTTTTCTGTCGCACTGCTTTGCTTTATCTTGGCCAGGTCGCAGTTGTAAATGAGAACTTGTTCTCAACTAGCTTACCTTGTTAAACAAAGGTGAAATAAAAATAAAATAAAGAAAATACATTAGAATAATGATAAAGAAAACCAAAAATGCTAGGAAGAGCATGCCCAGAGCTTGTGGCTGAGCAACAGAGAGAAATGAACAAGATATTAAGTCTTTCAAACAAGATATCTTACCTTTGGGCTTCGGGACATACATAAATGAACATGCACGACGACGAAAGGTAATATACAATGACTTATTCAGGACATACGCGCAGATACTCTGTGTGACTGTATGAGAGCAGTCTTAAGTCGAATCTCAATATCTGCTGTGTTGTTTGTTGCAACGTCATCTCGCTGAGTCTACCTTTAATATAGTGTAATAATTCTCTTAGTCTTTCCATACATAGTTCAGAAACTCACTATTAAACAAACCAGTCTATTTTCCTAATTTAACACCTGTGACACAGATTTCTTCTACCACTATCCCCCCAACACACACAAATGCATGCATGCTTGCACACACACGCACAAGTGAAGGCCATTTCCATACATTTCCTTGCGATACGGACCAGATTCAATTTCCACAACACAGTCATCTCAGTGCATGCCAGGTCCAGCTGTGTGGATGGTGATTGATTAGAGCTAGTCTTTCGCTTCAACCTCCTCCTCGCTAGCCTCACGGCATCGGCCAGGTAGGTGAGGCAGGAGTGTGTGTGTATGTGTGTGTTGACGTTCCGTGACTATGTCCTTCCTGATTGTGTGCTGAAAGGCATCCAATTGGAAGGACATTGACCTTCTATATTCATAATGCTGGACCATGAGGTAGCATTGATGAAGGAGTTTGACCTTCAATATGATAGACCATGAGGTGGTGTTGATGGAGATTGACCTTCTATATGATAATGAGGTGGTATTGATGAAGGAGATTGACCTTCTATATGATAATGGGGTGGTATTGATGAAGGAGATTGACCTATATGATAATGAGGTGGTATTGATGAAGGAGATTGACCTTCTATATGATAATGGGGTGGTATTGATGAAGGAGATTGACCTTTTATATCCATAATGATGGACCATGAGGTGGTATTGATGAAGGAGATTGACCTTTTATATCCATAATGATGGACCATGAGGTGGTATTGATGCAGCTAACATGTCATTCACCAGCCAGCACCACCTGTAGAATACAGAGTATAACGTAGAATGCAATACAATACCCATCGGGAGTTACCTAGAGATTTTGTGAAGAAAACGAATTAGCGATTCAAGAGCTAGTTGAAATAAATGTGTTTCCTGTGCTACCGATGCTTATTTTTTTATCCTGTTTTCACACAGAAACAATCCACCCATTCACTTCCTACTCTTTGCTAAGCTGTTCTTATTTCCCTAGTATCCCTGTGGATGAATTGGAATAAACCATTAAGTAGAACCTCAGCATATTAACATGACCTATAAAGGCTTCCGAGTGGCGCAGCGGTCTAAGGAACTGCATCTCACTTGCAAGAGGCGTCACTACAGTCCCTGATTCAAATCTAAGCTGTGTTCAAATCCGGCAGTGATTGGGAGTCCCATGGGGCGGCGCACAACTGGCCCAGCGTCATCTGAGTTTGAGGTGGGCCGTCGTTGTAAATAATAACTTGTTCTTAAATGAATTTCCAAGTTAAATAAAGGTTAAAAATGTAACATAAGAAACCTCGCAAATAAATATCTTACTAGGGGGTGAGTTTTGTGGAAGCAACGCAATGCTAGCTCATAAAGAGAAACGTGCAACTACATCGTTTTGATGTAGAATGGTGTGTATAGTGTACATTCTGATGTAGAATGGTGTGTATAGTGTACATTTTGATGTAGAATGGTGTGTATAGTGTACATTATGATGTAGAATGGTGTGTATAGTGTACATTTTGATGTAGAATGGTGTGTATAGTGTACATTTTGATGTAGAATGGTGTGTATAGTGTACATTTTGATGTAGAATGGTGTGTATAGTGTACATTTTGATGTAGAATGGTGTGTATAGTGTACATTTTGACATGAAAGATTCGTATCAACGTAAATAGGTTACTGGAAACAACACAATAGCCAAGGGTGTAAATCTTAAATGTGTTTATTAGATGCAAATTACCTTTTTTTTGTGCTACTGAACCGCTAAGGCACCAGTTTCGTTAAGCCCGTGTTTGTGAGTAGCAATACTAGGACAAAAAAAACACACACAGTCAACAAGACACATAATATCCCAATGTTCCACGTACATAAACACAAGCTACGCAAATGCTACCTGCTTCTAATAGTGCAAAAAAATAAATAATTTACAGTTCATGAAAGGTAGCTATGAGTATGAGGAGACAACTGGCAGTACATTATCCACCAAACGGCCTCTAATGCACATTGCCCGTAGTGCTGCTTCAACAAGCTGTTTTTCTCCTCTATTGTAATAAAAAGGCTTTATATAGAATATGCTGTAAACCCATACGACGGGTATATTTATCTAGTTATGTGTCAATCATCTTGTCCGTTGCCTACGTATTCATTTATTACAGACATTTATCCATCTCCTCTGCTGCAGGTAATAGCAGAGGATATCTGTCATTCTTGGAAAATAACTATACAATTCAATTTACATATTTCCCCTTACATTATTTGATTTCTAGTCCAGAGAGTATAGTATTGTGGGGGGGAAAGTATTTTCATAATACATTTTTTATTTTTTTTACTTATCAGGCATAAGGAAATTATTTGGCATTAGGAATAGAATAAATCAAACTGGTCTCTGTGACAGATGAAAGAAAGATGGTGGTTGTGATAAATCAAATATATTCTAACCACATTAAAGTGCCTCTGCATCACAGCCTGTTCTAGGTTTTGTTTTTTTCTTGATGTGTGGTGAGTTAACAAAGTGATTAAAACATTCAGATACAGTGCCTTCGGAAAGTATTCAGACCCATTGATTTTTTCCACATTTTGTTGCGTTACAGCCTTATTCTAAAATGTATTAAATAAACAAGATCCTCATCAATCTACACACAATACCCCATAATGACAAAGCAAAAACGGATTTTTAGAAATTTTTGCAAATGTATTAACTATAGAAAACAGAAATCCCTTATTTACGCAAGTATTCAGACCATTTGCTATGAGACTTGAAATTGAGCACAGGTGCATCCTGTTTCCATTGATCATCCTTGAGATGTTTCTACAACTTGCTTAGAGTCCACTGGTGGTATATTAAATTGATTGGACATGATTTGCAAAGGCAAACACCTGTCCATATAAGGTCCCACAGCTGACAGTACATGTCTGAGCAAAAAACAAGCCGTGAGGTCAAAAGAATTGTCCGTAGAGCTCCGAGACAGGATTGTGTCGAGGCACAGATCTGGGGAAGGGTACCAACAAATTCCTGCACCATTGAAGGTCCCCAAGAGCACAGTGGCCTCCATCATTCTTAAATGGAAGAAGTTTGGAACCACCAAGACTCTTCCTAGTGCTGGCCACCCGGCCAAACTGAGCAACGGGGAGTAGGGCCTTGGTCAGGGAGGTGACCAAGAACCCGATGGTCAGTCTGACAGCGCTCTAGAGTTTCTCTGTTGAGATGGGAGAACCTTCCAGAAGGACAACCATCTCTGCAGCACTCCACCAAATCAGGCCTTTATGGTAGAGTGACGAGATAGAAGCCACTCCTCAGTAAAATGCATGAATGCCTTTGACCTGAATGCCAAGCGTCACTTCAAGGGAAAACCTGGCACCATCCCTACGGTGAAGCGTGGCGGTAGAAGCATCGTGCTGTGGGGTTGTTATTCAGCGGCAGGGACTGCGAGACTAGTCAAGATTGAGGCAAAAATGAACGGAGCAAAGTACAGAGAAATCCTTGATTAAAAACCTGCTCCAGAGCACTCAGAACCTCAGACTGGGGCGAAGATTCACCTTCCCACAGGACAACGACCCTAAGCACACAGCTAAGACAATGCAGGAGTGGCTTCGGGACAAGTCTCTGAATGTCCTTGAGTGGCCCAGCCAGAGCCCGGACTTGAACCTGATCGAACATCTCTGGAGAGACCTGAAAATAGCTGTGCAGCGGCGTTCCATATCTAACCTGACAGAGCTTGAGAGGATCTACAGAGAAGAATGGGAGAAACTCAAAAAATACAGGTTGGACAAGCTTTTAGCATCATACCCTGAAGTCTTTAGGCTGTAATCGCTGCCAAAGGTGAATCATTAAAGTACTGAGTAAAGGGTCTGAATACTTATGTAAATGTGATATTACATTTATTTATTTTTTATACACTTGCAAAAATGTTGAAAATCCAGTTTTTGCTTTGTCAATATGGGGTATTGTGTGTGGATTAATGAGGGGGGAAAACAATTTAATCAATTTTAGAATAAAGTCTGTAACCTAACAAAATGTGGAAAAACTCAAGTGGTCTGAATACTGGACACTTAATGGTTTAGCTACAGTTTGTGGTTTAGTAGTCATGATATTATATACTTCCTAGAGAGACTGTCACAGCTCACTTTGGATCCCACAACGTTCTGTGTTAGGTGAGTTGTGTCATCACTGGTGCACATTCAGGGCCTGAGAAGTTGCACAGTTTTAGCGGCGTACAGATGTAGGATCTTCATTATCACCCTGTTGGAGTAGAAGTTTCTTGCAGTACAGGACATTTTAAACGTGTAGTGTATTTTGAGGTTTACAAAAGGCATCTGAAGTTTGTCATTTCCACTTTTGACGTGTATCAACCTCTACAAAAACAAAATCCATAAGATTAGAATCCACATTTCCTGTTCTTGCTGGATTATTTTCCCGCTGTAGCAAACTGGCTCAAATGAAGATCCTATTAGCAGTGACACGCATAGAGAATCACAGTCTTCAGTTGTAACAGTCTTTTGTGCCATCATGTCACTTCTTGCCATTGTTTGGTATAACAAGTATGGCATGATAGCACAAACAGGCTGCTACAAGGGTAATACAACTATGTTTGTGGATTAGAACCAGAATTCTTCCAGGGTTCTACCTTGAAATCAAAATAGAACTCATTCTTGTTCTGTGGACACGCCTGCCGGTTCTACTGCTTAGCAAAACACATGAAGGGGCTGGTACTACAGGAATGTTCGATGATGTTCCACACTTCATATTCAAGGAAGAGAAATATGTATTGGGATTCATGTAATGAGAAAGCTGTTGGCTTTTGAATGGCATCAAATTGTGTACATCAGTCAATAATTGGGAAACCTTGCACTTGACTGCACTCCAATAATTCCACCCGAAATAAGCAATCATTCAAACTTCAAAAACGACTCAATCATCCACCTAATCTTACAGGAGTTTGGAGGGAGGAAGGGTGGGTTGGTATGTGTGTGTGTGTGTGTGTGTGTGTGTGTGTGTGTGTGTGTGTGTGTGTGTGTGTGTGTGTGTGTGTGTGTGTGTGTGTGTGTGTGTGTGTGTGTTCGCTGGGATGTGGGGAGGTAACAAGCTTTCCAACTGGAGTCCTCATCTCCTCAGTTCATGGCAACGCAGAGGCACGACAGGATTTAAACTGGAGCTCACTCATTCTGTAATCAAACTCAGAAACATTCCTATTGATTTCTTTGCTCTGATTTCATTCATAATTCAACTATAACCTTTGTAGCTGAAACAAATAGCTGAACATTTCTGGCACAATAAGAGCAATGTCGATCTCAAGTTTTATTCAGTGTAGTTTTTTTAGTTCTTGTTATTTGTAGATCAGCGGTGGACATGAATTTATCAGACAGTATAGCTAGATAATCTAGTGGTTTCATTGGTAGTTACTGTCCACATCCACTCTGTTACAGTAGCATTATTTTTCTGTGGCCTTCAACATACTGTACATCTCAAACCTCCAGTGAGTCTTAATTAGGAGCAAAACTACAGTCTTAATTAGGAACAAAGCTACAGTCTTAATTAGGAGCAAAGCTATAGTCTTAATTAGGACAAAAGCTATACCATAGTCCACCCTTCCTGAACCACCAGCTAGTCTAGTGTTTTGTGTGCCTCGTCTCCCCTCACACTGACAAGGAGAAGCCTCACATCCCTCCAACCCTCCATCCCTCCATCCCCTCTTCCCTTCATCCCTCTGCGTCTCCTTTGCACATTGTTGCCTCCAGATAGGCTGCAATTAATCATTGCCAGTGGTAGACAGTCAGATATGGCATTTACATAATATAATAGCAGTGTATTGTCTTGAGGTTGGGAGAAGGGGGTGTTAGAGTCCCGTGGAAGACTCCCACTGGGGTGACTACAACTCTGAGGCTGAATCATAAATGGCTCCCTATTCCCTCTAGTGCACTACTTTTGACCAGAGAATCTGATCAAAAGTAGTGTGCTACGTAAAGAGGAAATAGGGTGCCATTTAGGATGCACTCTGAAGTTTCTACTACGGGAGAGAATCATCTGCCCCGGAGGCCTCTCTCCACTAGTCTTCAATCTCTGAGTAACTATAGCAACATGTTTTCGATAGAATGCTGTAGGGTTGTAAATTCAGAGAGCATACTGCTGCTAAACACAGAGTATTACCACAGTGGGTACTGTAAATTCAGAGAGCATACTGCTGCTAAACACAGAGTGTTACCACAGTGGGTACTGTAAATTCAGAGAGCATACTGCTGCTAAACACAGAGTATTACCACAGTGGGTACTGTAAATTCAGAGAGCATACTGCTGCTAAACACAGAGTATTACCACAGTGGGTTGTAGGGAATAGCCATGTATTTTGTGTAGGCCTACAGATCTTTACTTGACATGTGTTTTGTGGATTCAGTATTGCTAACATATGTTGCCATATTAAGTACGTTATGGTAATGTGCCAGACAACGTTAAAATAGATATAGATTTTTTATTTGTTTGATAATGTCATACTAATCGTACCAAATCATGCAGCCTGAGGACATCGTACCAAATCATGCAGCCTGAGGACATCGTACCAAATCATGCAGCCTGAGGACATCGTACCAAATCATGCAGCCTGAGGACATCATACCAAATCATTCAGCCTAAGGACATCGTACCAAATCATGCAGCCTGAGGACATCTTACCAAATCATTCAGCCTAAGGACATCGTACCAAATCATGTAGCCTGAGGACATCGTACCAAATCATGTAGCCTGAGGACATCGTACCAAATCATGCAGCCTGGGAACATCATACCAAATCATGCAGCCTGAGGACATCTTACCAAATCATTCAGCCTAAGGACATCATACCAAATCATGTAGCCTGAGGACATCGTACCAAATCATGCAGCCTGGGAACATCTTACCAAATCATTCAGCCTAAGGACATCGTACCAAATCATGTAGCCTGAGGACATCGTACCAAATCATGCAGCCTGAGGACATCATACCAAATCATGCAGCCTGAAGACATCGTACCAAATCATGTAAATCATTCAGCCTGAGGACATCGTACCAAATCATGCAGCCTGAAGACATCGTACCAGATCATGTAGCCTGAGGACATCGTACCAAATCATGCAGCCTGAGGACATCGTACCAAATCATGCAGCCTGAGGACATCTTACCAAATCATTCAGCCTGAAGACATCATACCAAATCATACAGCCTGAGGACATCGTACCAAATCATACAGCCTGAGGACATCGTACCAAATCATGCAGCCTGAGGACATCGTACCAAATCATTCAGCCTGAGGACATCGTACCAAATCATTCAGCCTGAGGACATCGTACCAGATCATGCAGCCTGAGGACATCGTACCAAATCATACAGCCTGAGGACATCGTACCAAATCATACAGCCTGAGGACATCGTACCAAATCATGCAGCCTGAGGACATCTTACCAAATCATTCAGCCTGAAGACATCATACCAAATCATACAGCCTGAGGACATCGTACCAAATCATGTAGCCTGAGGACATCGTACCAAATCATGCAGCCTGGGAACATCATACCAAATCATGCAGCCTGAGGACATCTTACCAAATCATTCAGCCTAAGGACATCATACCAAATCATGTAGCCTGAGGACATCGTACCAAATCATGCAGCCTGGGAACATCTTACCAAATCATTCAGCCTAAGGACATCGTACCAAATCATGTAGCCTGAGGACATCGTACCAAATCATGCAGCCTGAGGACATCATACCAAATCATGCAGCCTGAAGACATCGTACCAAATCATGTAAATCATTCAGCCTGAGGACATCGTACCAAATCATGCAGCCTGAAGACATCGTACCAGATCATGTAGCCTGAGGACATCGTACCAAATCATGCAACCTGAGGACATCGTACCAAATCATGCAGCCTGAGGACATCTTACCAAATCATTCAGCCTGAAGACATCATACCAAATCATACAGCCTGAGGACATCGTACCAAATCATACAGCCTGAGGACATCGTACCAAATCATGCAGCCTGAGGACATCGTACCAAATCATTCAGCCTGAGGACATCGTACCAAATCATTCAGCCTGAGGACATCGTACCAGATCATGCAGCCTGAGGACATCGTACCAAATCATACAGCCTGAGGACATCGTACCAAATCATACAGCCTGAGGACATCGTACCAAATCATGCAGCCTGAGGACATCTTACCAAATCATTCAGCCTGAAGACATCATACCAAATCATACAGCCTGAGGACATCGTACCAAATCATACAGCCTGAGGACATCGTACCAAATCATGCAGCCTGAGGACATCGTACCAAATCATGCAGCCTGAGGACATCGTACCAAATCATGCAGCCTGAGGACATCGTACCAAATCATGCAGCCTGAGGACATCGTACCAAATCATGCAGCCTAAGGACGTAGAGAACCAACAGTGTCACAGTGATTACTTACTGCTTACGTCCTGCTCTGGTGACCATGACACCCTGCTCTGACCTCTGACCTCATAACCATGACACCCTGCTGTGACCGCTGAGAGATGTCAGCTGAGAATATCCCTAATCACACACGTCAGTCATCAAGCAGAGCAGAGACAGCCTCAGAGCTTCATGCAAGTATGTATGCAGTATGCACCACACGTTAATGGCTGTAGGCAATGTACCACAGTTCAGCCTGCCAGCCCACCAGCCAGGGACCCGGGTAATAAAAAGTGAGAGAGTGAGAGAAAGAGAAACAGAGAGAGAAAGAAAGAAAGAAAGACAGACAGACAGACAGACAGACAGACAGACAGACAGACAGACAGACAGACAGACAGACAGACAGACAGACAGACAGACAGACAGACAGACAGACAGACAGACAGACAGAGAAACAGAGAAAGTGTGTGAGAGAGGGAGAGAGAGAGAGAGCGCGAGAGAGAGATAGAGAAAGCGAGAGAGAAAGCAAGAGAGGGAGAGAGAGAAACAGAGAAAGAGAGAGAGAGACAGACAGACAGAAATTCAGACAGAGGGAGAGAAACAGGGAGAGTGTGAAAGAGAGAGAGAGAGAGAGAGAGAGAGAGAGAGAACGAGAGAGAGAGAGAAACAGAGTGAGAGAGAGACTGACAGACAGCCATTCAGACAGAGGGAGAGTGAAAAAGAGAGAGAGGGCTGCAATAGATGGCATATGGAAGATAGAGCTGAATGAGGACACTAAAACACAACCGGGTTACAGCTAGCTACATGGAAGATAGAGCTGAATGAGGACACTAAAACACAACCGGGTTACAGCTAGCTACATGGAAGATAGAGCTGAATGAGGACACTAAAACACAACCAGGTTACAGCTAGCTACATGGACTTGCCTGGCTGGCTGCTCCATTCACACAAATTGGAGGGTATTGTGTAATATCTATTCCAAAAGCAATAAAGCACATACTGTATCCTATTCCCTAAACCCATTTTGTCACAGATCGGGCCTGACTAAAGTTGAGGTGGTGTGTGTGTGTGTGTGTGTGTGTGTGTGGAGGCTGCTGAGTGGACAAGGGCACATAATAATGGTTGGAACGGAGCGAATGGAATGGCATCAAACACGTGTTTGACGTATTTGATACCATTCCACTCCAGCCATTACAACAAGCCTGTCCTCCCTACTTAAGATAGCACCATCCTCCTGTGGTGTGTGTGTGTGTGTGTGTGTGTGTGTGTGTGTGTGTGTGTGTGTGTGTGTGTGTGTGTTGCATTACCATTTGAAACGATAGCTAGCTGAAGCATAAGAGAGTGGTTCATTTTAAAATGTAACACGATCATGATGACTGTCACGATCGTCGTTGGAAGCATATTCGGACCAGCGTGATCTGGGTTCCACATGTTTATTAAATGAAACTCTCAAAAAAAACAATAAAGAATAAACGAACACGTGAAGCTATGGAGTGCTCACAGGCCACTACACATAAACAAGCTCCCACAAAACACAGTGGGGTGTCACGTCCTGACCATAGAGAGCTCGTATTCTTCTATGATAGAGTAAGTCAGGGCGTGACTGGGGGGGTTTTGTCTAGTCTTATTTTATTTTATTATGTTGTTATTATTTTACTATGTTGTGTTCTAGTTTCTTTTTTCCATGTTGGTGGTTTTCGTATGATTCCCAATTAGAGGCAGCTGGTCATCGTTGTCTCTAATTGGGGATCATATTTAAGTAGTTGTTTTTCCCATTTGTGCTTGTGGGAGATTCTTTTGAGTTAGTGCATGTTGCACCTCTGTCGTCACGGTTTGTTGTTTTGTTTATTGTTTATTGTATGTCTTGCATAGTTTCACATATTAATAAAGATGTGGAACGATACGCACGCTGCGCCTTGGTCTCATCCTTCGGACGAACTTGACAGAATCTCCCACCACCAAAGGACCAAACAGCGTGCCCAGGAGGAGCAGGATCCTGGGCCCGGGAGAAAAGGGCATGGAGGACATCCTGGACCTGGGAGGAGGTAATGGCAGGGGACAAGACCCTGCCATGGAAGCAGGCGGTGACAGCGAGAGAGGAGCGGCGACGATATGATGAATTAGCACGGCAACGACGGAAGCCGGAGAGGGGGGGGGGGCACACTGGGAGATTGGCGGGGTCAGGGTTTAGCTTACCGTGGGGAGCGTGTGACCAATCAGGCACCGTGTTATGCGGTGATGCGCACTGTATCTCCAGTGCGCATTCATAGCCCAGTGCGTTCTGTGCCAGTGCCCCGCACTTGCCGGGCTAAAGTGAGCATTCAGCCAGGACGGGTTGTACCAGCTCTATGCTCCAGACCTCCAGTGCTCCTTTAAGGTCCAGTATATCCTGCACCGGTTCTACGCACTAGGTCTCCAGTGCGCCTCCACAGCCCAGTACGTCCTGTGCCTGCTCCCCGCACTCTCTCTGAAGTGCGTGTCCTCAGTCAGATACGTCCTGTGCCTGCTCCCCGCACTCTCCCTGAAGTGCGTGTTCCCAGTCAGGTATGTCCGTTGCCTCCTCCTCGCACTCTCCCTGGGGTGCGTGTCACTAGTCCGGTGCCACCTGTACCGGTCCCACGCATCAGGCCTCCAGTGCGCCTGCCCAGTCCGGTGACGATCCCCAGTCCACAGCTTCCGGCGACCGTCCCCAGTCCAGAGCTTCCGGCGACCGTCCCCAGTCCAGAGCTTCCGGCGACCGTCCCCAGTCCAGAGCTTCCGGCGATAGTCCGCAGTCCAGAGCTTCCGGCAACAGTCCCCAGTCCAGAGCTTCCGGCGACGTTTCACAGTCCGGAACCTCCAACAATGTTTCACAGTCCGGAACCTCCAGCAACGTTTCACAGTCCGGAACCTCCAACGACGGTCCACAGTCCGGAACCTCCAACGACGGTCCACAGTCCGGAACCTCCAACAACGGTCCACAGCCCGGAGCCTACTGAGACGGTCTGCGGTCCGGAGCCTCCAGTGACGCGGTCCGGAGCCTCCAGCGACGGTCTGCGGTCCGGAGCCTCCAGCGACGGTCGGCGGTCCAGAGCCTCCACTGATGATGGCGGATCCGCGGGATGAGAAGGTTCTTCGTCCTGCACCTGAGCTGCAACCAACACTAGACATCCCCCCTAACCCTCCCTTTTGGTTTCAGGTTTTGCGGCCGGAGTCCGCACCTTTGGGGGGGGGTACTGTCACGTCCTGACCATAGAGAGATAGTATTTTTCTATGGTAGGTCAGGGCGTAATTGGGGGTTTTTGTCTAGTTTAATTTTTCTATGTTGTGTTCTAGTTTCTTTTTTCTATGTTGGAAGTTTTCGTATGATTCCCAATTAGAGGCAGCTGGTCATCGTTATCTCTAATTGGGGATCATATTTAAGTAGTTGTTTTTCCCACTTGTGTTTGTGGGAGATTCTTTTGAGTTAGTGCATGTTGCACCTCTGTCATCACGGTTTGTTGTTTTGTTTATTATTTATTGTATGTCTTGCATAGTTTCACATATTAATAAAGATGTGGAACGATATGCACGCTGTGCCTTGGTCTCATCCTTCGGATGAACGTGACATGGGGAAATGGCTGCCTAAATATGATCCCCAATCAGAGATAACGCTAAACAGCTGCCTCTGATTGGGAACCATACCAGGCCAACAAAGAAATACACACACTCGATTACCCACCCTAGTCACACCCCGACTTAACTAACATTGAGAATACAAAGCTCTCTATGGTCAGGGCATGACAATGACACTGAATCGGATCCTTGCTCCTACTTTCCTAGAGTCATTTCACAGATATTCTCATCCAGACTGACTTAAAATGCTTTGGGAAAAATGCACCAATCTCCCTAATAAAAATATATCTTGATTTGACGTTTTCTAGTCATTTAAAAATCATATATATGGCAGTTTGAGGCAGGTTCTCTTTCAGTTAGTAAAATGTAATAGGTACTCAATTAGTAAGTGCATCTTATGAAGGCTACGTTAAGCATTCATATGGTCTTCATAAGCACTACATAAATGGGTCACAAATAATTTATAACTATATTTCATGCTCTATAAAGGATTAATGAATGTGAATCTTTATAGAGCATAAAATACGATTATAGATGGTTCGTGAAGCATCTATGTAGTGGTTATGAACCCTGTAAGAAGGCTTTATGAAACCTTCATAATTGAGGCACTTCAACTGAAGCGTGACAAACATTTACATGTGAGAGATACAAAGATGAGTCCTCTAACTAACTCTATAGCGAAAACAGCATAGCAACTTTCATATCTTCCACTGACAATAAGCATTTATCTACAGTTGACAGAAAGCATGTACACATCTTGTCTCTTTCCATCCTAGTCTTCTAGCCACCCCTTCTTGCCACCCCAACCCCTATTCCCATCCATAGTCTTCCACCACCCCACACAACCAGCCCCAGTTCTAGTCTTACCAGACCCCACAACCACCCCCAGTTCTAGTCTTACCAGACCCCACAACCACCTCCAGTTCTAGTCTTACCAGACCCCACAACCACCCCCAGTTCTAGTCTTACCAGACCCCACAATCACCTCCAGTTCTAGTCTTACCAGACCCCACAACCACCCCCAGTTCTAGTCTTACCAGACCCCACAACCACCCCCAGTTCTAGTCTTACCAGACCCCACCACCACCCCCAGTTCTAGTCTTACCAGACCCCACAACCACCCCCAGTTCTAGTCTTACCAGACCCACAACCAACCCCAGTTCTAGTCTTACCAGACCCCACAACCACCTCCAGTTCTAGTCTTACCAGACCCCACCACCACCTCCAGCCTAGTCTTCTACCACCCCAAGCCCAAGTCTTTCACCACCCCCAGCCTGTGTGTTCCACCACTCTCAGCCCTAATCGTCCCCAACCCCCACCACCACCCCCAGCCCTAGTCTTCCCCAACCCCCACCACCCCCCAAGCCCTAGTCTTTCACCACCCCCACCACCACCCCCAGCCCTAGTCGTCCCCAACCCCCACCACCACCCCCAGCCCTAGTCTTCACCAACCCCCACCACCACCCCCAGCCCTAGTCGTCCCCAACCCCCACCACCACCCCCAGCCCTAGTCTTCCCCAACCCCCACCACCACCCCCAGCCCTAGTCTTCCCCAACCCCCACCACCCCCCAAGCCCTAGTCTTTCACCACCCCCAGCCCAAGTCTTTCACCACCCCCAGCCTGTGTGTTCCACCACCCCCAGCCTGTGTTTTTCACCACTCTCAGCCCTAGTCTTCCCCAACCCCCACCACCAGTCACAAACAAACAGATGACCCCGCCATCCAATTGATCATCTTGTCATAAAAATATTTAAAAAACGATTCATATGAAAATTAGTGTAGTGTTCACTACAGCATCAACAGAATTTTAAAAAAAATATGAGGAAGAGAAAGCAGGGCTAGTCACCGTATAACGAGGTGCCCAGATGAAATTTGTGACACTGTCAAAGAGTCTGTATGACAGAATTATAGTAGGTCTAGGGGCCTTTTCAGCCATACATCAATTTCAGTAATACACCCGCCGTGTGTGTGTGTGTGTGTGTGTGTGTGTGTGTGTGTGTGTGTGTGTGTGTGTGTGTGTGTGTGTGTGTGTGTGTGTGTGTGTGTGTGTGTGTGCGTGCGTATGTGTGTCTGCCAAAGGCTTCTAGACTTAAATAAAAGATTAGGAGGAGAAGCATGTGACATGCCTATCAGGAAACAGAGATTTCTCTCTTTTCCTCCTGTATACACAGAGCAACACGCTGGCAAACCAACTTAATATACAGTGCCTTCGGAAAGTATTCAGACCCCTTGACTTTCTCCACATTTTGTTACGTTACAGCCATATTCTGAAATTGATTAAATCGATTTTTCCCCCTCATCAATCTACACACAATACCCCATAATGACATCACAATACCCCATAATGACATCACAATACCCCATAATGACATCACCATGCTTCACCGTAGGGATGGTTCAGGCCAAAGAGTTCAATCTTGGTTTCATCAGACCAGAGAATCTTGTTTCTCATGGTCTGAGAGTCTTTAGGTGCCATTTGGCAAATTCCAAGTGGGCTGTCATGTGCCTTTTACTGAGGAGTGGCTTCCGTCTGGCAGCTCTACCATAAAGGCCTGATTGGTGGAGTGCTGCAGAGATGGTTGTCCTTCTGGAAGGTTCTCCCATCGCCACAGAGGAACTCTAGAGCTCTGTCAGAGTGACCATCGGGTTCTTGTTCACCTCCCTGGCCCTTCTCCCCCGATTGCTCAGTTTGGCCAGGCGACCAGTTCTAGGAAGAGTCTTGGTGGTTCCAAACTTCTTCCATTTAAGAATGATGGAGGCCACTGTGTTCTTGGGGACCTTCAATGCTGCAGACATTTTTTTGGTACCCTTCCCCAGATCTGTGCCTCGACACAATCCTGTCTCGGAGCTCTACAGACAATTCCTTCGACCTCATGTCTTTGTTTTTGCTCTGACATGCACTGTCAACTGTAGGACCTTTATATAGACAGGTGTGTGCCTTTCCAAATCATGTCCAGTCAATTGAATTTACCACAGGTGGACTCCAATCAAGTTGTAGAAAAATCTCAAAGATGATCAATGGACACACAATTATTTTATATTTAGAAATTCAGAAGACTAGAACTCTTTGCCGAAAGGGTCATCTTATCCTGTGAAAATCATGCTGTGCCAGGCAGCATCCTTAATAACCGCCGAAAAAATCTCTAACATTAATAGATAAATATTTATACAGCAAAATAATCTATAATATTGGTGGTATCAAAAACAAAAATTGATAAAATATTGAATTTGGACGTTACTACTACAGTATAGCCCATAGAAATGCATTGAATAACACATTCATAAATGTAAAAAAATATATACCATAAGGAATAAGGTTTTGAAGGAGATTTTCTTTGACACAGATTTAACCCCTTATTTTTTTGTTGACACTAAACTACCTCCATACTTCATTTGTATGGGCTACCTTTAGATGAACACCATTTTGTTCTTGAGAACCTCCCCCCTTTTCTACAGTGGGATCATATTAATTTGTAGCCCAAACAGTTCGGACACGAACCAACTTCAGACAAATGCTGTGGGGCTTGTGGGGGGGGGGGGGGCATTTTTGGGTTGTCTCCTGGTGTTGTAAACAGCGTTGTAGTTATGCCGCTTGCCACCACAGATGTGGAAGGGAGACATAGGCGGATGTAGTGGATTCAGACGCAGTCCATGTAAAAAAAAACCCGGATATTTGTAGTTTAAACTGATGGATTTTGATGGGGATTTAAAAAAATAATATTACTTAGATTGACTCACCGGTGCATCAGTAGACTCTATGGGGATTTATACAGCGGCCGGTCGGAAGTTCCTAACTAAACAGCAACGCCAGCCATAACCTGTGTGTGAAGCAATTAGAATGATATTCACTTTCAACAATGAGATTCAAGAGTTATTCCCCTTCCTTCCCATCCACAACTAACACCTAAACGGATATGTGTTGCTATGACAACAGCATCTCCTGTTCGAGTTAACTCTCCACGGTCCATGGAATGTATTACGCACAAACGCAACACACACACACACACACACGCGCAACACACACACACACACACACACACACACACACACACACACACACACACACACACACACACACACACACACACACACACACACACACACACACACACACACACACACACACAGAGACATGAAAGGTCTTCACACTTTTTAAAATCACTTAATTTGATGTGTTAGAAAGTGTGTGTTAGCAGTGGTGCTTTGTGCATACCATCGATCTGTCCCAAATAGCACCCTATTCCCTATCGACTCTGTGGAAAAAAATATATATAAGTCCGCCACATAATGAAAAGGTTGCCATTTGGGACGCAAAGCTGTGAAGTATCACAACAATATGAGATCAACATTTTAGATGGAATCTCTGATATACAATAAGACAAAAAAGCTATTCAATTCAGATTCTAAATGGGGTGAAATTAACAAAGCACTAAGCTCAACAAGGGTACATATAATATTTGTCTAGTTCCATCGCAGACATATTGAAGTGTGTGGCTAGGCACAAAATGGCACCCTATTCCCTATGGACCCTGGGACACAGTGAAGTGTGTGGCTAGGCACAAAATGGCACCCTATTCCCTATGGACCCTGGGACACATTGAAGTGTGTGGCTAGGCAAAAAAACGGCACCCTATTTCTTATGTTTAACCGTATACAGGGCGCCATTTGGGACGCAGGCTGTGTGTTTGCTGTCTACGTAATCATTGCCTTTTCCCTTTCAATCGACTCAAGAAGCTTAGAAACATTATATTCCTCTTACTGACCCGTGTTTATCTGTTCTTTACTGGGATTGGCTTCACCTATGTCTCTCGAAAACAAATAACACGCTACATACATGTTCATCACAGCATAGACGTTCCCAACAACTGGTCATCAAGAGTCCAAAGATCAAATGAGAGACACAGGGAAGGAGCTTTTACTGTATGGGTATAACTCTCAGCTAGTGAGAGAGGATTTAAATTGGTATAAGCCGTTCGTAACGTCTTAAAGTTTTTTTTTTCTTTCTATCAAATGTATTTTTTTTAATCAATTTACACACAAACACAAACAAAGAATACGGATCTGTTACTGGCAACGAACAACCTCCCACAAAACCCCATGAAAACAAACTCCTAATTATAGGACCTTCAATCAGAAGCAACGATAACCAGCTGCTTCCAATTGAAGGTCCAACCCCAATAAACTAAACATAGAAATAGACTAGACTAGACAGAACATAGAAATACACTAACATAGAACAGTGCCCAAAAACCCCGGAATACATAAATCAAACACCCCTCTACATAGACACACACCCCGAACCACATAAACCAAATACTCCCTGCCACGTCCTGACCAAACTACAATAACAAATAACCCTTATTACTGGTCAGGACGTGACACATCCCTTCAGCGTCTCAAAGCAGAGAGCCTTCAGCGTCTCAAAGCATAGAACCTTCAGCGTCTCAAAGCAGAGAGCCTTCAGCGTCTCAAAGCAGAGAGCCTTCAGCGTCTCAAAGCAGAGAGCCTTCGTAACAAACAACACACAGACATAAAGAGGAAATTACGAAATTATTTACTGTGTCCATGAAAGCAGCCTAGCATCTCTCTCTTTCTCTCTCTCTCTCTCTCTCTATCCTCTCTCTCTCTCCCGTGCTCGCTCTCTATCGCCTCCTTTCTCAATTCCTCTTTCTCTCTTTCTCTCTCTCGCGCTCTCACTAGCTTTCTCTATCGCTCTTTCTCTTACTTTCGCTCGTGCTCTCTCTCCCCTCCTCTCTATCTTTAGATTTTCCTAAGGTACCTCCTCCCACTCCTGAGGTACCCCCTTCCAATGTGTGAGTCACTCCTCCACTCTCCTCTCCATCTCCTTTCCTCTCCCTCTCCTCACCATTTCCTCTCCATCTCTCCTCCCCATCTCCTCTCCATCTCCTCTCCTCCCATTTCCTCTCCATCTCTCCTCCCCATCTCCTCTCCATCTCCTCTCCTCCCATTTCCTCTCCATCTCTCCTCCCCATCTCCTCTCCATCTCCTCCCCATCTCCTCCCCATCTCCTCTCCATCTCCTCTCCTCCCATTTCCTCTCCATCTCCTCTCCTCCCCATCTCCTCCCCATCTCCTCTCCATCTCCTCTCCTCCCATTTCCTCTCTATCTCCTCTCCTCCCCATTTCCTCTCCATCTCCTCACCATTTCCTCTCCATCTCCTCCCCATTTCCTCTCCATCTCTCCTCCCCATCTCCTCTCCATCTCCTCACCATTTCCTCTCCATCTCTCCTCCCCATCTCCTCTCCATCTCCTCCCCATTCCTCTCCATCTCCTCTCCATCTCCTCCCCATTTCCTCTCCATCTCCTCTCTATCTTCTCTCCTCCCCATCTCATCTCCTCTCTATGTTCTCTCCTCCCCATTTCCTCTCCATCTGCTCTCCATCTCCTCTCCATCTCCTGTCTTCTCTTCTTTCCTTTCCATTATTTTCTGAAGTAAAAAGTTCAATTAAAAGTGTCAGAAATGTTGAGTGCTCAACGCTCCATTCGTTAATGACTGCTACAGCCCTGGTATAGCGAAGCATGAAGAGACCTTTTCTTTCTCATAGGCTTAGTCACAAATGGTACCCTGTGTCCATAGAGCTCTGGTCAAACGTAGGGCACTGTGTACTCACTCTGAGTGTCTTTTATAACATATAATACAGATAACAGAGGAATAAAAGTCAAGAGCCATGAGGCCTTGATTGTGATATGGTCATAATCTAGCATTCATTGCAGTCAGAGAGAAGAGAGTTGGAAAACAGAGTCAGAGGAGAGAGACAGGGAGAGGGAAAGGGAGAGAGAGGGGGAGAGAGAAAGAGAGCGAGAGAGAGAGCGAGAGAGAGATATGAAGGTAGAGAGAGAGACAGAGAGAGAGAGAGAGGGAGATGAATGTAGAGAAAGTGAGAGAGATGAAGGTAGAGAGAGTGAGAGAGATGAAGGTAGAGAGAGTGAGAGAGATGAAGGTAGAGAGAGTGAGAGAGAGAGATGAAGGTAGAGAGAGAGAGATGAAGGTAGAGCGAGAGAGAAATGAAGGTAGAGAGAGTGAGAGAGATTAAGGTAGAGAGCGAGAGAGAGATGAAGGTAGAGAGAGAGAAAGAGACGAAGGTAGGGAGAGAGCAAGAGAAGGAGATGAAGGTAGAGAGAGTGAGAGAGAGATGGCGGAAAGAGAGAGATGAAGGTAAAGAGAGAGACAGACAGACAGACAGACAGACAGACAGACAGACAGACAGACAGACAGACAGACAGACAGACAGACAGACAGACAGACAGACAGACAGACAGACAGACAGACAGACAGACAGACAGACAGACAGACAGACAGATACACAGAGGTCCAGAGAGAGAGAGAGATAGACAGAGAGAGACAGAGAGAGACAGAGGTCCTGAGAGAAGGAGCAATTTGAGCTTGTCATTTTAATGCCCATGTAATTCCATAAGAGTGAATCATAATCTGTGTCTTTATATTTGATCTCAGAGAAGCCTTTTTAGAATATTTGGGTTGAGTTAAGGATATAACCAGTAGTTATTCCTCCTTCCACTCCTGAGTGGCGCAGTGGTCTACGGCACTGCATCTCAGTGCTAGAGGCGTCACTACAGACCCTGGTTCAATCCTGGGCTGTATCACAACCGGCCGTGACTGGGAGTCCCATAAGGCGGTGCACAATTAGCCCTGCGTCGTCCGGGTTAGGGAAAGGTTTGTCCGGGGGAGTCCTTCAATGTAAATAATAATTTGTTTGTAAACGGACTTGCCTAGTTACGTCAAGATAAAATGAATGAACAAACCAGGCAGAGACTGACTACAGACTGTTCAAAGTGAAGCTCTGGCAGGAATATGGAGCACAGTGACATGCTTTAGAAGTTCCAGTGTTCCAGCATGTCACCTCAAAGCTCTAGAACTCCACTGCAGTGGAAACAGTCGACTCATGAGAGTGATCAACCAAACAGATGGATCTACTTTAAATTCATACAATTCTAAAAATATGTTATTTTGCGTCACACACTTCTCTCCTGGGCCTGGCATCAGATGACTGTTCCACCGACATAGATAATGTTCTCTACAGATCCTGCAAGCCTCACAGCTCCAGAGCACAGCTATCTAGGGTTTTTCTCAGTCGTTACGTTCAAATAACTCTCTGCCAAGGAGGGACCTGTATTAGGTTACGTAGTTTCATCACAATTTTTATTTATTTATTTCACCTTTATTTAACCAGGTAGGCAAGTTGAGAACAAGTTCTCATTTACAATTGCGACCTTGCCACAAACTAGTAGAGTTCTGGTATAGAGACCTTACGTCATGACCTTCCACGTGCTCGATCGTCCACATGTTGAGTTTGTCTATCCCCGCCAGACGTGATCAGGACATGCAGGTTGAAATATCAAAACAAACTCTGAACCAAGTATATTAATTTGAGGACAGGTCGAAACACATGAAACATTCATGGACATGTAGGTAGCTTGCTGTTGCTAGCTCATTTGTCCTGGGAGATAAACATTGGGTTGTTACCTGAAATTCACATGGTCCTTTTTTTTCCCTGGATATTTGTAGAATATAGGACCCATTTTGAGTCATGTTCTCTACTCTGACAATTAAGTGTGGACCTCGTTCATCTTTCAAGTTCATGGTTTTCGAACCAAGTTCTATTTGAGCGCCAGGCTACGCAAATGTTCGTGGACGCAACCGAGTGGTTTCAATAAAATTATTCAATAACATGTACGTCTAAATCTGTTTTGAAATGCTCCCAATGCAGCCGGTGAAGTCGGCATGTTTGCTGACTCCTTCTCAGGCAAAATAGGCGCTGTGGTTTGAATATAAACATTTATTCAGCGCGTACAATATCTAACATCTGATCTCACATATCAAGGATAACTAGAAGGATAACTAAAAGGATAACTAGAATGATAACTAGAAGGATAACTAGAAGGATAACTAGAACACCAACATGGGGCATTCATGTTTAATATATCTGAAAATAAGCAGAAGTAGGCCTAAGCAATGGAACATGGTTTTAAAGTAGCCTCGTCATGCTACCTGATCAAATCAAATTCAATTTTATTGGTCACACACTCATGTTTAGCAGATGTTATTGCGAGTGTAGTGAAATGCTTGTGCTTCTAGTTCCGACAGTGCAGCAATATCTAACAAGTAATCTAACAATTCCACAACAACTACCTTATAGACACAAATCTAAGTAAAGGGATGGAAGAAGAATATATGCATATAAATATATGGATGAGCGATGACCGAGAGGCAAAGGCAAGATGCAATAGACGGTATTAAATACAGTATACATATTTATATTTCAGCATGCTTATAGGGAAGGACACTCAACAAGCAAAGCACTTACACAAATGACTGATGATTGGCTGAGAGAAATTGATGATAAAATGATTGTGGAAGCTGTCTAGTTAGACTTCAGTGCAGCTTTTGACATTATCGATCATAGTCTACTGCTGGAAAAACGTATGTGTTATGGCTTTACACCCCCTGCTATAATGTGGATAAAGAGTTACTTGTCTAACAGAACACAGAGGGTGTTCTTTAATGGAAGCCTCTCAAATATAATTCAGTTAGAATCAGGAATTCCCCAGGGTAGCTGTTTAGGCCCCTTACTTTTATAAATGTTTACTGACATGCCACTGGATTTGAGTAAAGCCAGGGTGTCTATTTATGCGGATGACTCAACGCTATACACGTCAGCTACTACAGCGACTGAAATGACTGCAACATTCAACAAAGAGCTGCAGTTAGTTTCAGAATGGGTGGAAAGGAATAAGTTAGCTCTAAATATAAAAAAAACTAAAAGCATTGTATTTGGAACAAAACACTCATTAAACCCTAAACCTCAATTAAATATTGTAATAAATTATGTGGAAATTGAGCAAGTTGAGGAGACTAAACTGCTTGGAGTAACCCTAGATTGTAACCTGTCATGGTCAAAACATATTGATGCAGTAGTAGCTAAGATGGGGAGAAGTCTGTCTATAATAAAGCGATGCTATGCTTTCTTAACACTATCAACAAGGCAGGTCCTACAGGCCCTAGTTTTATCGCACCTTGACTACTGTTCAGTCGTGTGGTCAGGTGCCACAAAAAAAGGACTTTGCACTTGAAAATTGCAATTGGCTCAGAACAGGGCAGCACAGCTGGCCCTTGGATGTACGCAGAGAGCTAATATTAATAATACGCATGTCAATCTCTCCTGGCTGAAAGTGGAGGAGAGATTGACTTCATCACTACTTTTATTTATGAGAGGTATTGACATGTTGAATGCCACGAGCTGTCTGTCTAAACTACTAGCACACAGCTTGGACACCATTCATACACCACAAGACATGCCACAAGAGGTCTCTTCACAGTCCCCAAGTCCAGGACAGACTATGGGAGTAACACAGTACTACATAGAGCCATGATTACATGGAACTCTATTCCACATCAAGTAACTGACGCAAGCAGTAAAATTAGATTTAAAAAAAAACAGATAAAAATACACCTTATGGAACAGCGGGGACTGTGAAGCAACACAAACATTGGCACAGACATGTGTACACACACACACACACACACGATAACATACGCACTATACATACACATGGATTTAGTATTGTAGATATGTGGTAGTGGTGGAGTAGGGGCCTGAGGGCACACAGTGTGTTGTGAAATCTATGAATGTATTGTAATGTTTTTAAAATTGTATAAACTAACTTAATTTTGCTGGACCCCAGGAAGAGTAGCTGCTGCTTTGGCAGGAACTAATGGGGATCCATAATAAACCCAAGGAAGAGTAGCTGCTGCCTTGGCAGGAACTAATGGGGATCCATAATAAACCCCAGGAAGAGTAGCTGCTGCTTTGGCAGGAACTAATGGGGATCCATAATAAATAAAACATTTTTTTACCTTTATTTAACTAGGCAAGTCAGTTAAGAACAAATTCTCATTTTCAATGACAGCCTAGGAACAGTGGGTTAACTGCCTTGTTCAGGGACAGAACAACATTTTTGTATCTTGTCAGCTCAGGGATTTGATCTTGCAACCTTTCACTTACTAGTCCAATGCTCTAACCACTAGGCCACGCTGCCGCCCCTAATACAAATATACGTATGAGGTGAGTAAGCAAGATATAAAAACATTATTAAAGTGGCATTATTAAGGTGACTAGTGATCATTTATTAAAGTTGCCAATGATTTCAAGTCTGTATGTAGGCAGCAGCCTCTCTGTGTTAGTGATGGCTGTTTAACAGTCTGATGGCCTTGAGATAGAAGCTGTTTTTCAGTCTCTCTGTCCCAGCTTTGATGCACCTGTACTGACCTCGCCTTCTGGATGATAGCAGGGTGAACAGGCAGTGGCTCGGGTGGTTGTTGTCCTTGATGATCTTTTTGGCCTTCCTGTGACATCGGGTGCTGTAGGTGTCCTGGAGGGCAGGTAGTTTGCCCCCGGTGATGCGTTGTGCAGACTGCACCACCCTCTGGAGAGCCTTGCAGTTGTGGGCGGTGCAGTTGTCGTACCAGGCAGTGATACAGCCTGACAGGATGCTCTCAATTGTGCATCTGTAAAAATGTGTGAGGTTTTAGGTGACAAGCCAAATTTCTTCAGCCTCCTGAGGTTGCTCCACCCACACTGTCTGTGTGGGTGGACCACCTTCTCCACTGCTGTCCCGTCGATGTGGATAGGGGGGTGCTCCCTCTGCTGTTTCATGAAGTCCACGATCATCTCCTTTGTTTTCTTGACGTTGAGTGAGAGGTTGTTTTGCCGACACCACACCCCGAGTGCCCTCACCTCCTCCCTGTAGGCTGTCTCGTCGTTGTTGGTAATCAAGCCTACAACTGTAGTGTCGTCTGCAAACTTGATGATTGAGTTGGAGGCGTGCATGGCCACGCAGTCATGGGTGAACAGGGAGTACAGGAGGGGGCTGAGATCGCACCATTGTGGGGCCCCAGTGTTGAGGATCAGCGAAGTGGAGATGTTGTTTCCTACCCTCACCACCTGGGGGCAGCCCGTTAGGAAGTCCAGTACCCAATTGCACAGGGTGGGGTTGAGGTCCAGACTCAGGACCCTGAGCTCAGTGATGAACTTGGGGGTGCTATGGTTTTGAATGCTGAGCTGCAGTCAATGAACAGCATTCTTATATAGGTATTCCTCTTGTCCAGATGGGGTAGGGCAGGATGTGCATCACATGTGCAGTATGATGGCGATTGCATCGTCTGTGGACGTATTGGGGCAGGATGCAAATTGAAGTGGGTCTAGGGTGACAGGTAAGGTAGAGGTGATATGATCCTTGACTAGTCTCTCAAAGCACTTCATGATGACAGAAGTGAGTGCTGCAGAGCATTGGACATTTAGTTCAGCTACCTTTGCCTTCTTGGGTAGAGGAACAATGTTGGCCATCTTGAATCATGAGAGGACAGCAGACTGCGATAGGGAGAGAATCAATATGTCCATAAAAAACAGCAGCCAGCTGGTCTGCACATGCTCTGGGGACGCAGCTAGGGATGCCGTCTGGGCCGGCAGCCTTGCGAGAGTTAACACGTTTAAATGTCTTACTCACGCCGTTCACGGAGAAGCAGAGGGAGAGCCCAGAGTCCTTGGTAGCAGTGCCGCATCGGTGTCACTGTGTTATCCTCAAAGCGGGCAAAGACGGTGTTTAGTTTGTCTGGAAGCAAGACGTCATTGTCCGAGATGGTGTCCGTGATGGTGTCTGTGATGGTGTCCGTGATTGTGTCCGTGACCAGATGAAAGAAGTTTAATCTGAACAACAGAGAACCGAGTTTTAGTGTGTGTCCACAATGGCATACTATTCCCTACACAGTGCACTACCTTTGACTAGGGCCCATAGGCCCATAGAGCTCTGGTCAAAAGTATTGCACTATAAAGGGAATAGGACTCCATTTGGGACGCTACCCTTGGTCGTGATGCCTGATGTCTTGGTTTCGATCACGTCTGTGTATGAGAGTCACACAGGTCGAGGGGAAGGGGGGTTGGGGGAAGAGGAGAAGGTAGGATGAGGGGAAGAGGGGATGTGATGGCATCTCTCATCCTTTGTTGGTCTTGTCAGGGCCCAATCAGTCTGGTCTGACTGGTTGTCAGTTAGAAGTGTCGTCTCCCTCAGGTTGCGTCTCTCTGTCACCCTACTCACTATATACTGCACTGCGCTTGACTAGACGGAGAGACAAAGAGACAAAAGAGACAAAAGAGACAAAAGAGACAAAAGAGACAGAGAGACAGAGAGACAGACATAAATAATGGTGTTCCAAGAAAGGTCCAGTTGACAGGACCACAAATACAAATTACATCTAGACACCGTTGCCCTAGAGCACACAAAAAACTATACATACCTTGGCCTAAACATCAGTGCCACAGGTAACTTCCACAAAGCTGTGAACAATCTGAGAGACAAGGTAAGAAGTGCCATCAAAAGGAACATAAAATTTGACATACCAATTAGGATCTGGCTAAACGTACTTGAATCAGTTATAGAACCCAATGCCCTTTATGTTTGGGAGGTCTGGGGAACGCTCACCAACCAAGAATTCACAAAATGGGACAAACACCAAATTGAGACTCCTCTGTGTACAACATAAAACCCCAAACAATGCTTGCAGAGCAGAATTAGGTCGATACCTGTTAATGATCAAAATCCAGAAAAGAGACGTTAAATTCTACAACCACCTAAAAGGAAGTGATTTCCAAACCTTCCATTACAAAGCCATCACCTGCTGAGAGATGAACCTGGAGAAGAGTCCCCTAAACAAGCTGGTCCTGGGGCCCTGTTCACAAACACAAACACAAACACACCCCACAGAGTCACCACCTACAGAGAGATGAACCTGGAGAAGAGTCCCCTAAACAAGCTGGTCCTGGGGCTCTGTTCACAAACACAAACACAAACACACCCCACAGTCATCACCTACAGAGAGATGAACCTGGAGAAGAGTCCCCTAAACAAGCTGGTCCTGGGGCTCTGTTCACAAACACAAACACACCCCACAGAGTCATCACCTACAGAGAGATGAACCTGGAGAAGAGTCCCCTAAACAAGCTGGTCCTGGGGCTCTGTTCACAAACACAAACAGCTCCTGGACAGCAACACAATTAGACCCAACCAAATCATGAGAAAACAAAAATATTATGACTTGATACATTGGAAAGAATTTATTTAAAAAAATGAGCAAACTAAAATTCTAGTTGGCCATAAACAGAGTACAGAGTGGCAGATAACCTGACCACTGTGACTGACCCAAAACTAAGGAAAGCTTTGACTAAAGTTCAAATATCATATGAAGCTTTGCCACTTGCTCTGTAACAAAAGTAGTATTTTTATTTTAATTAAGTATTGTATTTTTAACATGAATTCACGAGTATTGAAAATACATGAATACAATTTGTTTTATTGATTTGGCAAATTGTTGAACATATTGTTGAACATAATATACTTTATTGTCATATCAAAGTTCCAGAGTGGTATCTCTGTTAGTTTTAAAGTTATAGCCTAATTCAAACAGAGACACTGGCATTGTAGGCAATGTAACCAATCGCAGCCCTCCTTTTTTCCTTCTATCATTGCACATTGTGCAAATCACCAGCTGAGGGCGACCATTTTAAAACAATTTTCACATTCACTATGTTCGTAATGTTTACAAATAGACTCATACAGTAGAAGCGATCCCACTTTGGAGCTTTGACATGCCCATAAAGTATATTATGCTCAACAATATGTTCAACAATTTGCCAAATGCTACCAAGGACTCTGGGCTCTCCCTCTCTTTCTCCGTGGCCGACGTGAGTAAGACATTTAAATGTTTCCACAAACTTCTAAGTGTTTCCTTTCAAATGGTATCAAGAATATGCATATCCTTCCTTCGGGTCCTGAGCTACAGGCAGTTAGATTTTGGTATGTCATTTTAGGCAAAAACATTTTTTGAAAGGGGCAGATCCTTAGTTAAAAAATGATTTTTAAGCCTTGAAGGTTTGTACGCGTCTCTGCGCATGGAGTACAGGTGATCTAGAATTGTTTTCCCTCTGGTTGCACATTTAACATGTTGATAGAAATTTGGTAGAACTGATTTAAGTTTCCCTGCTATTGTTTGAGGAGAGTGCACAATTATGAACTTGAAAATGTATTTATAAACCAATTAGGCACATTTGGGCAGTCTTGATACAACATTTTCAATAGATATGCAATGGTTAATTTGATCAAAACCTACTCATTCAAGGGTTTATCTTTATTTTTACTATTTTCTACATTGCAGAATAATAGTGAAGGCATCAAAACTATGCAATAACACATATAGAATCATGTAGTAACCAAAAAAGTGTTAAACAAATCAAAATATATTTTATATTTGAGATTCTTCAGTAGCCACCGTTTGCCTTGATGACAGCTTTGCACACTATTGGCATCTCTCAGGTTTCTACATGCATCATCTAGACGGACGTCAGCCTCGTGTAAGACTAAGAGGGAGGGGTGTATCTCTTTTGTTAACAGCAGCTGGTGCACGTTCTTTAATGTTGAAGAAGTCTCCATTTTTTGCTTGCCTGAGATAGAATACCTCATGATAAGCTGCAGACCGTACTATTTACCAAGAGAGTTTTCATCTCTATTTTTCCTGTGTATTTACCAAAACAAAATGATGCACTAAGACCGCACTCAAGGAGCTGTATTAGGCAATAATTGAACAAGAAATGCACATCCAAAACCGACGCTTCTCGTGGCCGGTGATTTTAACGCAGGGAAGCTGAAATCCGTTATAGTACCTAATTTTTACCAGCAACTAGAGACGACACAACTCTAGATCACCTTTACTTAACCCACACAGACACACATACAAAGCTTTCCCTCCATACACTTGGCAAATCTGACAATAAATCTATCTTCCTGATTCCTGCTTAGAAGCAAAAACTCAAACAGGACGTACCAGTGACGTGGTCAACACGAATGTGGTCGGATGAAGCAGATGCTAAGCTACAGGACTGGAATATGTTCCGGGATTCAACTAATAACATTGAGGTGTTTACCATATCAGTCATCATCTTCATTAATAAGTGCATCGACGACATCATCCCAACAGTGACCGTACTTAGTACATATTGTCACGTCCTGACCATAGTAAGATGTTATTTTCTATGGTAGAGTAGGTCAGGGCGTGACAGGGGGTGTTTTGTGTTTTTCTATGTTTTGGATTTCTATGTTTGGGTTCTAGTTTTCTATTTCTATGTTTTTTTGGGGGGTGATCTCCAATTAGAGGCAGCTGGTCCTCGTTGTCTCTAATTGGAGATGATACTTAAGTAGGATTTTTTTCCACCTGTGTTTGTGGGTAGTTGTCTTCTGTTTAGTTTTCTGTACCTGATAGAACTGTGCACTTTTGTTTTCTCTTTGTTATTTTTCCTTTAGTGTTCTGAGTTAAAATAAATATTCATCATGAGCAATCAACACGCTGCGCTTTGGTCCCCTCTCTACGACAGACGTTACAGATCTTTCCACCACCAAAGGACCAAGCAGTGTGGGTAGGATAAATGGGCCTGGGAGGAAATCGTAGACAGGAAGGGACCCTGGAGGCAGGACGGGGAGTATCGCCGCCCGAAGGAGGAAATAGAGGCAGCGAAAGCGGAACGGCGACATTACGAGGAGCTAGCCCAACGACGGAAGCCCGAGAGGCAGCTCCCCCCCCAACATTTTGGGGGGGCACACGGGAAGATTGGCGAAGTCGGGGTTGAGACCTGAGCCAACTCCCCGTGCTTACCGTGGGGAGCGAGTGACCGAGCAAGCACCGTGTTATGCGGGGATGCGCACTGTGTCGCCAGTGCGCAGCTACAGCCCGGTTCGCTCGGTGCAAGCTTCCGACAGTTGCCGTGCTAGAGTTGGCAGTCAGCCAGGAAGAAGTGTGCCGGCTCAGCATTCCTGGTCTCCAGTGCGTCTCTTCGGCCCAGGTTATCCTGCGCCAGCTCTACGCACGGTACCCCCCGTTCACCAGCACAAACCAGTTCATCCTGTGCCAGCGCTCTGCCCTTGCTGGGCTAAAGTAAACATCCAGCCAGGACGGGTGTGTGCCATCCCTAAGCTCCAGACCTCCAGTGCACCTCCACGGCCCAGTATACCCTGTGCCTGCTCTGCGCACCCAGTATCCTCTGCGTCTCCCCAGTCCAGTGAGACCTGTTCCAGCTCCACAAAAGAAGCCTCAAGTGATGATCTATGGCCCAAAGCCTCCAGTGATGATCCATGGCACGAAGCCTCCAGTGATGATCCATGGCCCGGAGCCTGTAAGGATGATCCATGGCCCGGAGCCTGTAGGGATGATCCATGGCCCGGAGCCTGTAGGGATGATCCATGGCCCGAAGCCTCCAGTGATAATCCATGGTCCGGACCCTGTAGGGATAATCCATGGCAAGAGGCCTGTGGGGATGATCCATGGCCCGAAGCCTCCAGTGATAATCCATGGTCCGGAGCCTGTAGGGATAATCCATGGCAAGAGGCCTGTAGGGATGATCCATGGCCCGGAGCCTGTAGAGATGATCCATGGCACGAAGCTTCCAGGGATAATCCATGGCCCGGAGCCTGTACGGATGATCCATGGCCCGAAGCCTCCAGTGATAATCCATGGCCCAGAGCCTGTAGGGATAATCCATGGCAAGAGGCCTGTAGGGATGATCCATGGCCCGGAGCCTGCAGCGACGCTCCCCAGTCCGGAACCTACAGCGACGCTCCCCAGTCCGGAGCCTCCAGCGACGCTCCCTAGTCCGGAGCCTGCAGCGAATGTCCCCAGTCCGGAGCCTACAGCGACGCTATCCAGTCCGGAGCCTCCAGCGACGCTGTCCAGTCCGGAGCCTCCAGCGACGCTGTCCAGTCCGGAGCCTCCAGCGATGCTCCCTAGTACGGAACCTCCTGAGATGGTCTGCAGCCTGGAACCTCCTGAGACGGTCTGCAGCCCGGAACCTCCTGAGACGGCCTGCAGCCCAGAGTCTTCAGCGGTGGTCTGCAGCCCAGAGTCTTCAGCGGTGGTCTGCAGCCCAGAGTCTTCAGCGGCGGTCTGCAGCCCAGAGTCTTCAGCGGCGGTCTGCAGCCCAGAGTCTTCAGCGGCGGTCTGCAGCCCAGAGTCTTCAGCGGCGGTCTGCAGCCCAGAACCTCCAGCGGCGGTCTGCAGCCCAGAACCTTAAGCGGCGGCCTGCAGCCCAGAACCGCCAGCGGCGGCCTGCAGCCCAGAACCTCCAGCGGCCGCCTGCAGCCCAGAATCTCCAGCAGCGGCCTGCAGCACAGAGCCTCCAGTGGCGGTCTGCAGCACAGAGCCTCTGGCGATGATCTACAGTCCGGTTCCTCCTCCGACGATCCACGGTCCGGTGGTACTGAAGCAGAGGGATCAGCAGGTGGAGTGGGGGTTGCGCCCCGAACCAGAACCGCCTCCTCTGCTGGAGGATTTGCTGGAGGATGAGGTTATGTGCACTGCACTAGAGCCGCCATAGACAGGAGTTACCCACCCTACCCTACCTTTTTTTTTTTTTTTTTTGGGGGGGGGGGGGGGTTGTTGTTGTGTTTAGGTGCGGTCGGAGTCCGCACCTTTGGGGGGGTACTGTCACGTCCTGACCATAGTAAGATGTTATTTTCTATGGTAGACAACCTATAGGGAGGTCGTCAGTGACCTGGCAGTGTGGTGCAAGAACAACAATCATTCCCTCAACGCCAGCAAGACAAAGGAGCTGATCGGGGACTACAGGCCCCAAGCCATAAGTCTGCAAAATAGTTAGTTCAGGTAGCTATTTGATTAACTATTTAACTAACTGCATTGACCCTATTTGCACTAACTCTTTGAAATCATAACACACATTGCTGCTACTGTTTATTATATATACATTTGCCTAGTCACTTACCTATATGTATATATCTACAAAATCCATGTGTACGTGTGTGTAGTGCGTATGTTATCATGTGTTTGTATGCATGTGTCTATGTTTGTGTTGCTTCACAGTCCACACTCTTCCATACGGTGTATATTTATCATTTGTTTAAGTCTAATTTTACTGCTGGCCTGAGTTACATGATGTGGAATCGAGTTCCTTGTAAAAAAAATTGCTCTATGTAGTACTGTGCACCTCCCATAGTCTGTTCTGGAGACTGTGGTCTTTGTATAATTTTTGTAATTTTTCTCTCTGCGATTATTTGATTTGATTTGCAGATAAATGAATGAGATAAATGAAAAGCCGTTTTTTCCTCAGGTCTCGGGACTAATAGGGTTTTGCATAGAGTATTGAGTGAAGGAACAGGGAGAGTTAAGTTAATGCCCTGGGTTCAATGTATTATACAAACGGCTCACAAAAAAAAACAGATTGGTTTTTAGGTGTAGAGACAAACTTCTGTATTGATTAGACTTGATGTCGTTCATCAGGCTCGCTTCATCACGAGGAAAGAAAACAGGAATCAATGGTTTAATCACAGACATAGCTAATGCTGTCTTATTATCCTGCATGTAAATTTATCATTTGGAGTTTGATGTAGCTAATGCAGAATTATACCGAATGTGTTTAATCAGACTGTAAATCTAGCTAAATCATTTTTGCTCATATTTGCTTTATTTTTTTATTTTACTGTTATTTTACCAGATAAGTTAACTGAGAACAAATTCTCATTTACAGCAACAACCTGGGGAATAGTTTCATGGGAGAGGAGGGGGATGAATGAGCCAATTGTAAACTGGGGATGATTAGGTGGCCGTGATGGTATGAGGGACAGCTTGGGAATTTATCCAGGACACCGGGGTTAACACCCCTACTCTTACGATAAGTGCCATGGGATCTTTAGTGACCACAGAGAGTCAGGACACCCGTTTAACATCCCATCCGAAAGACGGCACCCTACACAGGGCATTGAGATATTTTTTTTAGACCAGAGGAAAGAGTGCCTCCTACTGGCCCTCCAACACTACTTCCAGCAGCATCTGGTCTCCCATCCAGGGACCGACCAGAACTGAGTAGACTGAGTAACGATTGTTTGGGTTTTTAAGTCTTGGAATCACTTGATGGGAGGCCATAAAGAAGTTCAGCCCAACTGCAGATATTTAGTAGATGTCTCTTTTCTTATATAAATCTGTCAATAAGTGCGCCTCACTAGTTCAAAACCTGTAACACATTAGGAATATTTATTAGCACACAAATCTACTGATACAAACATTTGGCTAGGTTAGCCTACTGGTTTACAACGTAGGCCTGTCTAGGTCATCTTATTGCATGGTGGTAGCAGTCAATGTGTGTCTTTGACCCAAAGACCTGATTTCTCCTGCCCCAGATCATGTACCAGGGGAGTAGAGGGGTTCAGAGGAGGGGCAGGATGGCCATGCCATGTAGTAGTAGGGGATCAGGGGGTCAGGGGAGAGGCAGGGTGGCCATGCCATGTAGTAGTAAGGGATAAGGGGAGGGGCAGGATGGCCATGCCATGTAGTAGTAGGGGATCAGGGGATCAGGGGATCAGGGGATCAGGGGATGGGCAGGATGGCCATGCCGTGTAGTAGTAGGATTTCAGGGGATCAGGGGATCAGGGGATCAGGGGAGGGGCAGGATGGCCATGCAATGCAGTGGTAGGGGATCAGGGGGTCAGCGGATCAGGGCAGGATTGCCATGCTATGTAGTAGTATGGGACCAGGGGATCAGGGGAGAGGCAGGATGGCCGTGTAGTAACAGTCAGAGACCCTGGGTGGACCATAGAATGTGAACATTATGTGCATTACAGTCAATCAGGAATGAAAGTGAGGGAGGGAGGGAGGGAGGGGAAGTGGAGATGGAGAGACAGAGAAAGAGCCTGTGAGAAAGAAGAAGAGAAAGTGACTGAGGGAGAGAAAGAGAGAGAAAGAGAGAGACAGAGACAGAGACAGAGACAGAGACAGAGACAGAGACAGAGACAGATAGACAGACAGACAGACAGACAGACAGACAGACAGACAGACAGACAGACAGACAGACAGACAGACAGACAGACAGACAGACAGACAGACAGACAGACAGACAGACAACGATACCTACCTCGGCCTAAACATCAGCCCCACAGGTAACTTCCACAAAGCTGTGAACGATCTGAGAGACCCGTCAAGAAGGGTCATATGCGCTATCAAAAGGAATATCAAATTCGACATACCAATTAGGAATTGGCAAAAAATACTTGAATTAGTAATAGAACCCATTTCCCTTTATGGTTGTGAGGTCTGGGGCCCGCTTAATTGTGACTCTGCATGCAGAACTCTGGAAAAATATCCTCCGTGTACAACGTAAAACACCAAATAATGCATGCAGAGCAGAATCAGGCCGATACCCGCTAATTATCAAAATACAGAAAAGAGCCGTTAAATTCTGCAACCACCTAAAAGGAGGCGATTCCCAAACCTTCCATAACAAAGCCATCACCTACAGAGAAATGAACCTGGAGAAGAGCCCCCTAAGCAAGCTGGTCTGTTCACAAACACAATAAGACCTCACAGAGCCCCAGGACAGCGATACAATTAGACCCAACCAAATCACGAGAAAACAAAAATATCATTATTACACATTGGAATGAATTTACAAAAAAACTGAGCAAACTAGAATGCATTTTGGCCCTAAACAGAGAGTACATAGTGGCAGAAAATCTGACCACCGTGACTGCCCCAAAACTAAGGAAAGCTTTGATTATGTACAAACTCAGTGAGCATAGCCTTGCAGACCTGGTTCTCAAGAGAAGATTACACAGACACACAAAGAATTCGAAAACAAATCCAATTTTAATAACCTCTGACATCTTTTGGGTGAAATACCAGCAATCACAGCAGCAATATTTGCGACCTGTTGCCACAAGAAAATGGCATTTTCCCTTTTGTACTTTAACTATTTGCACATCGTTACAACACTATATAGCCATAATATGACATTTGAAATGTCTCTATTATTTTGGAACTTTTGTGAGTGTAATGTTTACTGTTCATTTTTTATATAACTTCTGTTTATTATCTATTTCACTTGCTTTGATAATGTAAACACATGTTTATCATGCCAATAAATCCCCTTGAATTGAATTGAAATTGAATTGAGAGAACGAGAGAGAGAAAGAGGGGGATTGGAGAGAACACCAAGCAAAACTGAGATGTGGTGAGAGAGAGAGGAAGAGAAAGAGAGAGATACAGAGGGGGAGAGAGGGAGAGAGAGACAGAGAAGGAGAGAGAGAGAGAGAGGAAGAGAGAGAGGGGGAGAAAGGGAGAGAGAGAGACAGAGCGAAGGAGAGACACAGAAAGAGGGGGATTGGAGAGAACCCCAAGCAAAACTGAGAGATGTGGTGAGAGAGAGAGGGAGAGAGAGAGAGAGATACAGAAAGAGACAGAGGGGGAGAGAGGGAGAGAGAGACAGAGAGAAGGAGAGAGAGAGAGGAAGAGAGAGAAGGAGAGAGGGGGAGAAAGGGAGAGAGAGAGACAGAGCGAAGGAGAGACACAGAAAGAGAGGAATTGGAGAGAACACCAAGCAAAACTGTCTGCCGACAACGTAAAAAGAACATCGGGTATTTCACTGTACAGAAATGCAATCTTGTTCCAAGAGATTTGATATACATATCAAAATTATTTTTGTGAAAAGTAGTGCACTACATAGGGAATAGGGTGCCATTTGGGACACAAGCTTGGCATTGCAGTGAGAAAACCAATCAATGATAGAGAGGAATCATCCATCAAACCCAATGCTATCACAGAACTCATCAGTGATATTATTGAACCATATTGCAGTTTTACCTTGTCAAGACGAGAAGTCGGCTCTGCTAGCTAGGTAACGTCCCAAATGGCACCCTATTCCTTATTTAGTGCACTACTGTCGACCAGGGCCCACAGGGCACTATTTGGGATGCAGTACCTGCATAACATCATTCAATCTGTTTGACCTACAGTATATCATTCCCTGTGTTCAGAAAGAGGGAACATGTTGTACGAGATTTTCGCAGGATGTCTAGAATTTTACCTTCATTGCAATATAGACAGACGCAGATATGCAGACAGATGCAGACAGACACCGATGCTGACAATGATTTGAAGTTGAGTGTTTATATCACATCCTTCCATCATCCTTCCTTTCATCCATCTTGTTTTTCCATCCATATATCTGCCACGTTTGTTTCCAGTAGTGTCGGCTCACATGATCAACAGTGATCAAATGTCGTGCCAAGCGTGTCGTGTTTGACCTCCCAACTCTCTCCTGTCGTGTCTCAGTATGGATGACTCTAGAAAGTTAGAATCAACGGTCCAGCTGCCTCTCTGTTTATCCCTGTCAATGCTCACTCTGTCTCTCTGTTTCTCCCTGTCAATGCTCACTCTGTCTCTCTGTTTATCCCTGTCAATGCTCACTCTGTCTCTCTGTTTATCCTTGTCAATGCTCACTCTGTCTTTCTGTTTATCCTTGTCAATGCTCAGTCTGCCTATCTGTCTCTCCCTGTCAATGCTCACTCTGTCTTTCTGTTTCTCCTTGGCAATGCTCTCTCTCAATTCAACTTCAATTTAAGGGCTTTATTGGCATGGGAAACATATGTAAACATTGCCAAAGAAAGTGAAGTAGATAATCAACAAAAGTGAAATAAATAGTAAAAATGTACAGTAAACATTACACTCACAGAAGTTCCAAAATAAAGATATTTCAAATGTCATATTATGTGCAAAAAGATAAAGTACAGAAAGGTAAGATAAATACTGTAAGCATAAATATGGGTTGTATTTACAATGGTGTTTGTTCTTCACTGGTTGCCCTTTTCTTGTGGCAACAGGTCACAAATCTTGCTGCTGTGATGGCACACTGTGGTATTTCACCCAATCGATTTGGGAGTTTATCAAAATTGGGTTTGTTTTCAAATTCTTTGTGGGTCTGTGTAATCTAACCCTAACCCAGAAAAATGAGTCTCTAATATGGTCATACATTGGGCAGGAGGTTAGGAAGTGCAGCTCAGTTTCCACCTCATTTTGTGGGCAGTGTGCACGTAGCCTGCCTTCTCTTGAGAACCAGGTCTGCCTACGGCGGCCTTTCTCAATAGCAAGGCTATGCTCACTGAGTCTGTACATAGTCAAAGCTTTCCTTAAGTTTGGGTCATTCACAGTGGTCAGGTATTCTGCCGCTGTGTTCTCTCTGTTTAGGGCCAGATAGTATTCTAGTTTACTCCGTTTTTTTTGTATTATTATTATTTTCAATGTGTCAAGTTATTCTCTTTTTGCTTTCTCATGCCTGGAGTGTGGCAAGCTGTCATCAAGGCTGCTTTATAGAATCTCAAATATAAAATATATTTTGATTTGTTTAACACTTTTTTTGTTACTACATGATTCCATATGTGTTATTTCATAGTTTTGATGTTTTTACTATGGAATGAGTAGGTGTGTCCAGACTTTTGACTGGTACTATATATTATAAAATTGTCTTTGTATCTCAAAATCATTGTAACCTTAAAAATCTAAATGAAAATTACGAAAAAATCAAATCAAAGTTTATTTGTCACGTGCGCAGAATACAACAGGTGTAGTAGACCTTACAGTGAAATGCTTACTTACAGGCTCTAACCAACAGTGCAAAAAAGGTATTAGGTGAACAGTAGGTAAGTAAAGAAATAAAAACAACAGTAAAAAGACAGAGACAAATAACAGTAGTGAGGCAATATACAGTACAGAGGCTATATACAGTAGCAAGGCTATATACAGTACAGAGGCTATATACAGTAGCGAGGCTATATACAGTACAGAGGCTATATACAGTAGCAAGGCTATATACAGTAGCGAGGCTATATACAGTAGAGAGGCTATATACACTAGTGAGATTATTTACAGTAGCAAGGCTATATACAGTACAGAGGCTATATACAGTAGCGAGGCTATATACAGTACAGAGGCTATATACAGTAGCAAGGCTATATACAGTAGAGAGGCTATATACAGTAGAGAGGCTATATACACTAGTGAGATTATTTACAGTAGCGAGGCTATATACAGTAGAGAGGCTATAACAGTAGAGAGGCTATATACAGTAGAGAGGCTATATACAGTAGCGAAGCTATATACAGTAGCGAGAATATACACAGTACAGAGGCTATATACAATATAGAGGCTATTTACAGTACAGAGGCCATATACAGTACAGAGGCTATATACAGTACAGAGGCTATATACAGTACAGAGGCTATATACAGTAGAGGCTATATACAGTAGTGAGGCTATATACAGTAGTGAGGCTATATCCAGTAGCGAGGCTACATACAGTACAGAGGCTATATACAGTACAGTGGTTATTTACAGTACAGAGGGCATATACAGTACAGAGGCTATATACAGTACAGAGGCTATATGCAGTAGAGGCTATATACAGTACAGAGGCTATATACAGTAGCGAGGCTATATATAGTACAGAGGCTATATACAGTACAGAGGCTATATACAGTACAGAGGCTATATACAGTAGCGAGGCTATTTACAGTACAGAGGCTATATACAGTAGCGAGGCTATATACAGTAGCGAGGCTATATACAGACACCGGTTAGTCCGGCTGATTGAGGTTGTATGTATATGTAGATATGGTTAAAGTGACTATGCATATATGATGAACAGAGAGTAGCAGTAGCGTAAAAGAGGGGTTGGCGGGTGGTGGGTGGCGGGACACAATGCAGATAGCCCGGTTAGCCAATGTGCGGGAGGCACTGGTCGGTCGGGCCAATTGAGGTAGTATGTACAGTTAAAGTGCCTATGCATATATAATAAACAGAGAGCATCAGCAGCTTAAAAGAGGGGTATTACAATGTGTGGGGAGGCAGAGGCACAATGTGACACTGTTAAACTAAGAATTTATGCTCAGACTAAATGACTCAAACTCCCCAATTGATGCTCTCCAAATGGCCGTTAGCTGTGAGGGCCGAGATGCCAGTGCATTAAATTTGTTCACTACACACGTCGGGGGATGCTATTCACAAGGACGTATTGTTCTGTCTCACGATTCCTGAGCATGAAACAGAATAGGGGATGTTCAGTGTGATATATTGACGAAAAAAACGATTCCATGGGATCGAATAGTTGGCTTTTGCACAGATGGGGCTCCATCTATGTCGGGACGTCAGGCCGGCCTCTGCACTCTAGTTATGAAGGTCTCTCCCTCTGCCATATGGACATGTTGTATGATACACTGAGAGCAACTGGCGGAAAATGAGCTGAGCACAGAAATCAGAGACATACTGCAGCAGGTAACTTTGATCGTAAACTACATCAAACCACGTCCACTGTGTACACACCTGTTCACTAAACTACAGTGAGGGAAAAAAGTATTTGATCCCCTGCTGATTTTGTACATTTGCCCATTGACAAAGAAATGATCAGTCTATAATTTGAATGGTAGGTTTATTTGAACAGTGAGAGACAGAATAACTAAAAAAATCCAGAAGAACGCATGTCAAAAATGATATAAAATGATTTGCATTTTAATCAGGGAAAGTGGTTCTGTGGAGAGGTCCTTACAATACAGTACCTCTTGGATATTAAAAATAACACAGCATGGAATAAGTACAAAAAAAACTCCCCAAGGACAACCAAGAGACACTATTTGCTGACTTCTACAAATAGGGGAACATAGGCACTACCCCTATGTCCAGAGAGAGGGTATCGGGGCCAGTGTAGAAACTCAGAATTCTAAACATTGAGGAAATTTAAACAACCTCTGTCAACGTGTACACGTCTGGGACAGTAATGGTGCAGGGGCATCCTCATGCAGTTTCCGGCAGGACTTTTACGGGATCAAAGAGAGAGCACAGCAGGAAAAGCTCTCTCTCTGATCACACCTTTTCAAACTGTCCTGCAGACTAGGATAGTCACCCCCTCAGCACTGAACACACCCAGGTCCCACAACTACACTGCTCTCCATCATTGAGAGGGATAAATTCACAGAGCTGGAGAGAGACATGGTAGAGCTCAGAGAGCTAGTCCACACAATCCAGACAGAACAGACCAGCACAGAAGGTGGAGATGGACGGCTGTCTGAGAGAGCTGGCTGCTCTACGGACTGAGGTGAGAGAACTTAAAGAGGCACACATGGCACTGAAGGAGATGAGAAAGCTGAGGTGTGACAGAGAGCGGGACACTCCCCCAGAGAAGCCAGCAGAACAACCCACCTTAGACCCGGACCACAACCTCAACACCACAATGGGACAGACAACACAGACCCACCAACCCAACAGACCCCACCCCCTCCTAACAGCCTCCATGATAGCCCTCTTGACAACCCCCACACATCCACTGAGGACACACAAAAGCCAGAGATTGTTCTCCTCATTGACTCAATGAGGAGCACAATACACTTTTTCCCAAACACAAAGTGGCTAAACTCTGGTGCCCAAACACTAGACATGTCACAGAGATTTAGTCAGAGGACAGACTAGGGTCCCCCATAATTCACACAGGCAAAAATTACCTGAGGGCCCAGAAGGAAAGGGTGGCCACAGCACTCAAGGGAGTGATTGTAGAAGCTTCTTCCACTTTCCCCAACGCACAAGTGGTTATCTCCACCCTGCTACCACAAAAATACTCTCACCCTGCCACCATACAGCGGGTGAATGCAAGCATTTCACGAGACTGTGCCTCAAAACCTAACGTCTACCTGGCCCACCACTCCACCCTGGACTTGAACAGCCTTTACGACCAGGTCCACCTCTACAAGGCAGCAATCCCAACTTTCCAATTCCACGCAGAAGGACGTCACCCTCAACCGTAGCCACAGCACCTCACACAGGAGCAACAGAGCAACGGACACCCCACCTAAATCAGCGAGACACCCTCCCAGACCTGCAAGACCCCCTCCTGAAGGACCTGCACCGAGAGAACCCATGCCAAGAGGATCTACACCCAGACCACAGCATCACCAGTCACACCCCAACCAGCTAAGAACGCCCCGTGCAAACCCTGGCCAAACCCTATATAGGTCCCCGCATATCAGATCTATAACCCTTCTGCCCACACCATGCCCCCCGTCCCTGCAGCAAGGACCTCAACATGACAGTAGGACATAATCACAGGCCGTGAGCAGATCAACAGGTCTAAAACCCACTATTACACCAGCCCCACCCCATCCTGCGAGCTAAGCGATATGTATCAGATGCTCAAAATGCTCCACTCACACCTACTGTGATGGTCCGGGGCCTAAACCACACAAAAAACAACACTAGACACTATGGAACACAAATCTTTTACTATCTCATCGTGGAATATCCAAGGCCTGAGGTCATCTGCCTTTGGCCTACAGAGCAGGAACCTGGACTTCAAAGAAATCGGACATACAGACATTGTTATCCTACAAGAAATGTGGTATAGAGGAGACGGACCCACTGGTTGACCTCTAGGTTACAGGGACCTTGTTGTCCCATCCACCAAACTACCAGGTGGGTGGTATAGAGGAGATGAACCCACTGGTTGCCCTCTAGGTTACAGAGAGCTGGTAGTCCCATCCACCAAACTTCCAGGTGTGAAACAGGGAAGGGACTCAGGGGGTATGCTAATTTGGTATAGAGCAGACCTAACTCACTCTATTAAATTAATCAAAACAGGAACATTTTACATTTGCCGAGGAAATTATCTTAACAGAGAAAAATGTCCTCCTGTGTGCTACCCATATCCCCCTACTAGAATCCCCATACTTTAATGAAGACAGCTTCTCCATCCTGGAGGGGGAAATCAATCATTTCCAGGCCAAGGGACATGTACTAGTTTGTGGCGACCTAAATGCCAGAACCGGACAAGAACCTGACACCCTCAACACACAGGGGGACAAACACCTGCCTGGAGGTGACATCATTCCTTCCCCCATATGCCCCCCTAGGCACAGCTACAGTATGACAACATAACCAACAAAAATAGATCACAACTCCTGCAGCTCTGTCGCATGCTGGGTATTTACATAGTCAATGGTAGGTTTCGAGGGGAGTCCTATGGTAGGTACACCTATAGCTTATCACTGATCTCAACCCAGTCTCTCAGAGCGTTCACAGACACTGACACCCTTATCAGATCACAGCAAAATCACAGTCTACTTGAACAGAGCAATACTCAAATCATGAGGCATCAAAGCCAAAGGAACTGAGTAATATTAAGAAATGCTATAGATGGAAGGAATCTAGTGTGGAAACCTACCAAAAAACAGTTAGGCAACAACAAATACCAATCCCTTTCAGACAACTTCCTGGACAAAACGTTCCACTGTAATAGTGAAGGTGTAAACTTGACAGTAGAAAATCTTCACAGTATATTTGACCTCTCAGCTTCCTATCAAATCTAAAAATTTCAAACAGAAAACCGAAGAAAATTATTAACAATGAAAAATGGTTTGATGAAGAATGCAAAAACCTAAGAAAGAAGTTGAGAAATTTGTCCAACAAAAAACATAGAGACCCAGAAAACCTGAGTCTACGCATTCACTATGTTGAATCACTAAAACAACACAGAAATACACTACGGAAAAAGAATGAACAGCATGTCAGAAAATCAGCTTAATGTAATTGTCACAATTGGACCAAGGCACAGCTTGAATATCGTTCCACATATTTTATTATAATGTGAAACTATGCAAGACATACAATAAACAAAACAACAAACCGTGACAACAGCGGTGCAACATGCACTAACTCAAAATAATCTCCCACAAACAAAGGTGGGAAAAACAACTACTTAAACATGATCCCCAATTAGAGACAATGATGACCAGCTGACTGTAATTGGGTATCATCCAAAAACCCCAACATAAAAAAACAGAAACTAGAACCAAACAACATAGAAAAATAAAACTAGAATAAGCCCCCCCAGTCACGCCCTGACCTACTCTACCATAGAAAATAAGAGCGCTCTATGGTCAGGACGTGACAGTAATTGAAAAATCCATAGACTCTTCTGGAAAATTGGAAAACACTAAACAAACAACACAAGGAATTATCTACCAAAAATGGAGATGTATGGGTATACCACTTCTCCAATCTTTTTGGCTCTATAAAAAAGAACAAACAGCAAAAACATATACATGATCAAATTCAAATCTTAGAATCAACTATTAAAGACTACCAGAACTCACTGGATTCTCCAATGACCTTGAATGAACTGCATGACAAAATAAAAACCCTCCAACCTCAAAAGGATTGTGGTGTTGATGGTATCCTTAATGAAATGATAAAATATACAGACAACAAATTCCAATTGGCTATACCAAAACTCGTTAACATCATCCTTAGCTCTGGCATCTTCCCCAGTATTTGGAACCAAGGACTGATCACCCCAATCCATAAAAGTGGAGACAAAATTGACCCCAATAACTACCGTTGGATATGCGTCAACAGCAACCTTGGGAAAAATACTCTGCATTATCATTAACAGCAGAATCGTACATTTCCTCAGTGAAAACAATGTACTGAGCAAATGTCAAATTGTCTTTTTACCAAATTATCGTACGACAGACCATGTATTCACCCTGCACACCCTAATTGACAAACAAACAATCCAAAACAAAGGCAAAGTCTTCTCATGCCTTGTTGATTTAAAAAAAGCTTTTGACTAAATTTGTCATGAGGGTCTGCTATACAAATTGATGGAAATTGGTGTTGGGGGAAAAACATAAGACATTATAAAATCCATGTACACAAACAACAAGTGTGCAGTTAAAATTGGCTAAAAAACACACACATTTCTTCCCACAGGGCCGTGGGGTGAGGCAGGGATGCAACTTAAGCCCCACCCTCTTCAACATATATATTTCAATGAATTGGCGAGGGCACTAGAACAGTCTGCAGCACCCAGCCTCACCCTACTAGAATCTGAAGTCAAATGTCTACTGTTTGCGGATGATCTGGTACTTCTGTCCCCAACCAAGGAGAGCCTACAGCAGCACCTAGATCTTCTGCACAGATTCTGCCAGACTTGGGCCCTGACAGTAAATATCAGTAAGATAAAAATAATGGTGTTTCAAAAAAGTTCCAGTCGCCAGGACCACAAACACAAATTCCATCTAGACACCGTTGCCCTAGAGCACACAACAACAAAAAAAAACAATACATACTGTGGCCTAAACATCAGCGCCACAGATAACTTCCATCAAAAGGAACATAAAATTCAACATACCAATTAGGATCTGGTTAAAAATGCTTGAATCGGTTATAGAACCCATTGCCCTTTATGGTTGTGAGGTCTGGGGTCCGCTGACCAACCAAGAATTCACAAAATGGGACAAACACCAAATTGAGACTCTGCATGCAACGTCAAACACCAAATAATGCATGCAGAGCAGAATCAGGCCGATACCCGCTAATGATCAAAATACAGAAAAGAGCCGTTAAAATCTACAGCCACCTAAAAGAGAGTGATTACCAAACCTTCCATAACAAATCCATCAACTACAGAGAGATGAACCCATTAAGCAAGCTGGTCCTGGGGCTCTGTTCGCCATCACAAACAGACCCCACAGAGCCCAGGACAGCAACACAATTAGACAAACCAAATCCTTCACTCCGCAGGCCAACTCATCCCAAACCATCTCAATTGGGTTGAGGTCGGGTGATTGTGGAGGGCAGGTCATCTGATGCAGCACTCCATCACTCTCCTTATTGGTCAAATAGCCCTTACACAGCCTGGAGGTGTGTTTTGGGTCATTGTCCTGTTGAAAAACAAGTGATAGTCACACAAAGCGCAAACCAGATGGGATGGCGTATCGCTGTAGAATGCTGTGGTAGACAAGGTTAAGTGTGCCTTGAATTCTAAATAAATCACAGACAGTGTCACCAGCAAAACACTCCCACACCATCACACCACCTCCTCCATGCTTCTCCGCAGGACATCGGGGTTGGCGGAGTGTGCTAAAGCAATGAGTAAAACAAACTTAGGGAGGAGGCTTCTGATGTTAACATGCATGAAACCAATGCTTTTTTGATTACAGAAGTCAACAAATGAGAGTGCCTGGGGACACGCAGGGCCTGGGTTAACCTCCACATCACCCGAGGAACAGAGGAGAAGTATGATGAGGGTACGGCTAAAGGCTAGCAAAACTGGTCATCTGGTGCGTTGGGGACAGAGAATAAAAGGAGCAAATTTCTGGGTGTGGTAGAATAGATTCAGGGCATAATGTGAAGACAGGGGTATGGTGGGGTGCGGGTACAGTAGAGGTAAGCCCAGGCACTGAGTGATGATAAGAGAGGTTGCATCTCTGGACATGCTGGTTATACTGGGTGAGGTCACCGCATGTGTGGGTGGTGGGACAAAGAAGGTATCTAAGGCATGTACAGTGGGACTAGGGGCTCCGCAGTAAACTAAAACAATGATAATTATCCTAAACAACTGTATACAAGGCATATTGACATTTGAGAGAGACATAAAGCGAGGCATAAAGCAATCACAGGTGTTGATTGGGAGAGCTAGCTAAGTCAACAACAGGTAAGACAACAACAGCTAATCAGCTAAGTCAACAACAACAGGTAAAATTACGATGAATGCGCAGAGACAGTCGGTTAACTACACACAGGGCCTGAGTTTGGGGCTAGGGCCGACAGATAAACAAAGGTAAACAAAATGGAGTACCGTGATTAATGAACAGTACAGCAGGCATCAGCTATGTAGCCAAGTGATCATAGGGTCCAGTGAACAGCAATAGATGAAGCATGGAAGCAGCTAGGTAGTCGTTACTACGCTAGCACGCGGGAGACACAGCGTTTAAAGTTAGCAGGCCGGGGTAAGTAAAAGCGTCATCTTCGTCATCCGGCAAAGGCCGGTTGAAGGCACAGCTGATGGAATTACGTCTGCGGACCAGTCGTGGTGGTACGGCGGGGCGCCGTGTCGACGAAGGGACCGGGCCAGATGGCGAAAGAGGTATTGTAGTTGTGGGAATTTCGTTTGCTAGCCTGGAGATGCGCCTGGCTCAGGGCTAGCTTCGGGGCTGGGTCACTCAGTGGCAGCAAGCTAGCTGTGATGATCAATGGTCAGCAGGAATCTGTAGTGGAGAAAAACAGTCCGAGGCTGGCAGGTATTATCCAGGCTAAAAAAACGGCTGGTGCCTGAGCAGAGGGTAAAGGCCGCTAGCAGTGGCTAACAATGACTAAATGGCTAGTAACTTAGCTAATTAGCTGGCTACCTTATCCTCTGCAGCAGAGGTAACTCTTGGTCTTCCTTTCCTGTGGTCGTCCTTATGAGATCCAGTTTCATCATGGCGCTTGAATGTTTAAGCGACTGCACTTGAAGAAATGTTCAGTTCTTGAAATTGTCTGTATTGACGGACCTTCATGTCTTAATAATATGCCATAATATGGACTTGGTCTTTTACCAAATTGGGCCATCTTCTGTATACCACCCCACCTTGTCACAACACAACTGATTGCCTTAAACGCATTAAAAAGGAAAGAAATTCCAAATATTAACTTTTAACAAGACACAACTGTTAATTGAAATGCATTCCAGGTGACTACCTCATGAAGCTGGTTGAGAGAATGCCAAGAGTGTGCAAAGCTGTCATCAAGGCAATGGGTGTCTACTTTTGAAGAATCTCAAATATAAAATATATTTAGATTTTTTAACACTTGTTTAATTACTACATGATTCCATGTGTTATTTCATAGTATTGATGTGTTCACTGTTATTCTACAATGTAGAAAATAGTAAAAAAAAATAAAAGCTCTGGAATGAGTAGGTTTGTCCAAACATTTGACTGGTACTATATATGGGGTTCAGAGAGAGACACTTATTCTGTAATTACCAGGGGAAGGATCACCTGAGGTGAGCAGATTGCAAAAAACAACTAATGTGTGTTTTATAGACAAAATCAAAGCATCACAGCCAGGCTTCCTCCCATATGGCACCCTATTCCTTACATAATGTCCTACTTCTGACAAGGACTCTAAGGTCTCTGGTCAAAAATAGTGCACTATGTAGGGAATACAGTGCCATTTGGGATGCAAACCCAGCCAATACAATCATATCAACGAGTAATGGCTCTATCAAGAATCCGGAAACTGTTTTTTTATGAGTCATAGATCACTGTAAAAAAAAATTATCAGCACAACAACATAACATACTGCTATCGAAAAGAAGAAACAAATCCAATGACAATCTCAAATCCTGTTTGAGTAAAATGGTGGGGGTAATGGTGGGTTATTCCAGGTAATACCCTCATATCTAACATGTATAATGTAGTGATGTTCCAGAATATCCCTCTGAAGTCAACAAAGGTTTAGAACGATTTCTGTAATCTATCCATAAAATGCACTAAACAGTCTTATACATGCTGCTAGCACACAACATACAACCTTTAATACATTTTCCATAAAATAATTAAGATTAATATTTATAGACCTTTAAACACAAAAATTCTGAGGCGATACATTCTACCTCATTCTTCCACGAATTAGTAAGTCACCACTTTAAAGTGTTGGGGTGAGGTCATTACAACAGTATCTAATGAGACCATAATGAGCAGGTAGGTTGGTATAACAATAGTATATAATGAGACCAAAATGAGCAGGTAGGTTGGTATAACAACAGTATCTAATGAGACCATAAAGAACAGGTAGGTTGGTATAACAATAGTATATAACGAGACCATAAAGAACATGTAGGTTGGACTCCCGAGTGGCGCAAGCAGACAGACATTGCATGGATATAAAGTGATATAAAGGTCAGGGGGCCTCGCGAGTGGCGCAGCGGTCCAAGGCACTGTATCTCAGTGCTAGAGGCGTCACTACAGACCCTGGTTCAATTCCAGGTTTGGCCTGGGTAGGCCGTCATTGTAAATAAGAATTTGTTCTTAACTGACTTGCCTAGTTAAATAAAGGTAACATTTTCAGAAAATAACACAACTTTATCTACAGTATCTAATGAGACCATAAAGAACAGGTAGGTTGGTATAACAACAGTATAGAATGAGACCATAAAGAACAGGTAGGTTGGTATAATAACAGTATCTAATGAGACCATAAAGAACAGGTGGGTTGGAGGATGTCAGGTTAAAACAGGGCAACATACAGCCCGAGTCCATTCAGTCTGGCCCATGGTGGGGGTGGGGGTGGGGGGGGGTCAATTAATTGCTTTTGACGAGGTTTCACTATCGCCAAAATCTGTCCAAAATAATCCCAATGTTTTTTTAAAGGCTTATTTTGGACCTAGGCTTGTCTTCTGTTCTCCCGCCTTTGGGACAACGACTCTCATTGTTATGGCGGATTAATGAGCACCTCGTCATCATATACAGATCTCTTCTAGGGCCCTTAGGGCTCAGGTCAGAAGTAATGCACTATGTAGGGTGCCATTTGAGTGTTCTGTTCAGTATCTCTTTCCCAAAGCTTTTTATGCTGCGTCAGGCCTGGAAGGTTAGCGTTTTTCTGGGGGATACTCTGGCCCGAAGGCAGAAACTATGTGATTGGTTGACTCAATGATGATGGTGGAGCTTATGTCCCAACTCTGACGTTAACCAATTAAAGTTCAAATTTTAAAACAGGTATGGATGTTGGGTACACAGACCCTCAAGCAACTGTGGCCCCTCATGATGATTTTTGTGGCCCCCACCCCTGGACTAGGGTAAGGGTAGGGGTTAAGGCTAGAGTTAGGGTTTGGAGTAGATAGCACTAAACCCTGGTCAAATTTCTTCTCATAGCATGCAACCCATTTGAAATGTAAGCTCCCCACTCACCAATGAAGCAACCAATCACATAATTTCTGCTTTTGGGGCAGAGCTGCTTCCAGAACAAGATTCATGACTAAAAACGCTAACATGCTCACACCTGCCTGCTACTGCCAAAGACATATTTGCATGTCCTTTTCAACTTCAGTTTTGGATGTCTACTGTTTTCATTTTGATATGATAGAAGTAATTCATAATGGTTTAACTCACCAAAAATTGAAAACATTTGTGTTCAATCTGAGGAAGAAGTGTTGGAATGAATGAACAGTGTAATATGCCTGAAACTAAGTAAAGACTCCTAAAAAAGACTCCTAAAAAAAGACTCCTAAAAAAAGACTCCTAAAAAAAGACTCCTAAAATCAAAAGAAAATGTCACCCAGAGTAAAAACACAGAGTATAAGAATGAAATAGCAATGTCTGCTTCTAAAACAAGAGAAACTGTTCGCACTCAGTAGGGTCACTAGTTTTGTCTCTACACAGCAACGGCTTTGAGAAATTCAGGGAATAACCTTATAGGGGGTAATGCATCTTTGAGAGATTCAGAGAATAACTTAGAGGGGGTAATGCATCTTTGAGGGATTCAGAGAATAACTTAGAGGGGGTAATGCATCTTTGAGAGATTCAGAGAATAACTTAAAGGGGGTAATGAATCTTTGAGAGATTCAGGGAATAACCTTAGAGGGGGTAATGAATCTTTGAGAAATTCAGAGAATAACCTTAGAGGGGGTAATTTTACATCTACGGCAACCTTTTTCACAGATGAAAAAGCTAGAAAAACCTTTAAACTCCTAGCTTATGTCCAAAAATGGCACATAGTGAATTACTTTTAACAAGAGCCATGTGGGACCTGGTCAAATGTTGTTCACTATATGGAAAATAAGGTGCCATTTGGGACACAGACCCTACTGTGGGATCACTAACTCAGTCTGGCTGCCCTGGAAGAAAAGAGACAAAGGAAAGGGAGAGAAGAGAAGAGTATCTCAGAGTATCGAACCAGTGGAATTCTTCAGTTTCTATTACACGGTCCAGAGATAAAGCTCAACACCCCCCCCCCCCCCACCCCCACCCCCAAAACCCCTTTTAAATAAAGCCCTCAGAGATACAGGATCAATCAGGTTTTCAGTCCCCAGAAAACACTGGATTGAAAGACTGGAGAATGCCTCCCAAATGGTAACCTATTCCCTCTACAGTGCCCTACTTTGGACCAGAAACCTATGGGTTTCCCTTTGGTTTTCCTACGGGCGCTGTTTCTGAAGTAGTTGGCTATAGAGTGAACAGGGTGTTATTTGAGACGCAGAAAGGATTGCCAATAGCAGCTTGGTAGCACAGACCTGATACCCTTTGTGGTCGGCTCTAAAGTTAAAGCCTGGAGATTGGCACTGTCATTAGAATTGAACTTAGATGTGGTAAACTTAGCTTTTTCCTTCCTTTTCCAGTGCAGTGTTTTTCTACGGTTGTCAAGAGAGAGGGGGATATACATTTCTTGAACATGGAAATTATCAGGAAGAGAGTGAATCAAGGCGAGAGTGTTTGCACTCTTAAAATGGAGAACACACACACAGTGAGTGAACCAAGGTGTTAAAAGTAGATAAGTGGTATATTTGTTTACTTATTTCTAGATGTCCTCAGAATCACCTACACACACACACACGTAAACACACACACGTAAACAAACATGAAATACTCCTCTCCATCGCCCTATATTAGCTCTCTCAGACAAGAGTACTGACATGGCAGTCAAAACTGAAACAATGTTCTTTCCCACCAATAACAACGTACAGGCACGTGTTTATAAAACATAGAGCAGGGGTATTCTAATCAGGTCAGGAGTACCGCTGGTTTTCTGTGTCAGGAGGCCCGAGTGTCACAGCGGGAGGGCCAAGTGTCTGGAGGTGGAGGGACGAGTGTCACAGCGGGAGGGACGAGTGTCTGCAGGTGGAGGGACGTGTGTCTGGAGGTGGAGGGATGAGTGTCACAGCGGGAGGGATGAGTGTCTGCAGGTGGAGGGCCGAGTGTCTGTAGGTGGAGGGACAAGTGTCTGCAGGTGGAGGGACGAGTGTCACAGCGGGAGGGACGAGTGTCTGCAGGTGGAGGGCCGAGTGTCTGCAGGTGGAGGGACGAGTGTCTGCAGGTGGCGGGACGAGTGTCTGGAGGTGGAGGGCCAAGTATCTGGAGGTGGAGGGTCGAGTGTCTGCAGGTGGAGGGCCGAGTGTCTGGAGGTGGAGGGACGAGTGTCTGGAGGTGGAGGGCCGAGTGTCTGGAAAATGTAATTTACTTAATCCCCAAAAGTAATTGTTTTTATCATGAGAGGACCATAAACAATAACTAGTAGTGCTGTACAGGAGAACTATTGCCTTGAGGATAGCCGAGTTGCAAGCCCGGCTTCAGACGCAATCGTAAAGCAAGGTCGTCTTGCTTTTCAACCGTTACTCTGAAAAATGGTAACCCTGTTTTTAGTTTCCAGAAAATAACCGAAGCAGAGGTTCTAGCTGCCCTATGTGCCATTGATACTAAGAAATCCTTAGGCGCTGACAATTTAGACCCGTCCTTACTTAAGTGTGCTGCACCTATCATTGCTGGTTCAGTGACACACATTTTTAATCTAACATTAAGCACAGGAATTATCCCTAAGGTGTGGAAAGCAGCTTTTGTTCTGCCATTACATAAGGGAGGTGACGGTAGTGATTTGGATAACTATCGACCCATCTCTAGGCTCCCTTGTCTGGCAAAGATCCTAGAATCTATAGTCAACAAACAGTTACAGTCTTTTCTTTTTGCTAACAGTATTCTTAGCACCAATCAATCTGGTTTTAGATCTAAACACAGTACCACATCGGCCACTATGCTTGTTGTAAATGATATTGCAAATGCCTTAGATTATAGAAAGCACTGTGCTGCGTTGTTTGTAGATTTGTCAAAAGCTTTTGACACTGTAGACCATGCTATCCTTTTGAGTAAGCTGTCATCTATAGGAGTGGGCACGGATGCCTGCCGATGGTTTTATGACTATCTTAAAGATAGAACTCAGGCCGTCATGGTCGACGGGGTCAAGTCTGACTCCTTACAGTTACTTAAAGGGGTCCCTCAGGGTTCAATAATTGGCCCACTATTGTTCTCACTTTATATAAACAACATTGGTGATGATGTCAGATATTGTAAATTCCATTTATATGCAGATGACACAGTGATGTACTCTATTGCTCCAACAGCGGACCAAGCTTTAATGCAGTTGGAGTCTGATTTTAGGATACTACAGGGGTCTCTTTTACAGCTTAAACTTGTTTTAAACGCTAAGAAAACAAATGTCATGTTTTTTTCTAGGTCTAAACTCTCAGTTAGAAACACTTTTGTAATCACTAGCTTGGATGGTACTCAAATCAAACAGGTCTCTGCATATAAATATTTAGGGGTATGGTTAGATGATAGGCTTTCTTTTAAAACACATGTTACTGAATTGGGAAAAAAGCTCAAATTCAAGATAGGTTTCCTTTATAGAAACAGGGCTTGTCTGTCCTTTGTAAATAGAAAACAAATTGTGCAGGCTACTTTTATGTCCGTTTTAGATTATGGTGATATTATCTATATGCATGCATCGGCAAACACATTAAAACCACTGGATGCTATTTACCATTGTGCACTCAGGTTTATCACGGGTGATAGTTACAAAACTCATCACTGTATCCTTTATCAACATGTGGGTTGGGCCTCTCTATCTGTGAGGCGAGAGCAACATGCTCTCTTGTTTATTTATAAAGCGCTTCTTTTAAAACTACCTCCATATATATCATCATTAATTTCCACTAGATATACAAATTTTAAAACCAGATCACAGATGTGGATTACATTAGAGACTCCTGCGGTCTCCACAGAGTTGGGTAGGACTGCCTTTAGTTCCTTTGCGCCTTATTTATGGAACAAACTGCAGATCCAACTTAAGTTAGACACTCTGGTGTCCCTTGCCCATTTTAAAAATGTTATGGAGGATCAATATGATGTTATCTGTGATTGTTTCTGTTGAATTGTGTCTTTGTTTTGTATGTTTGAAATGTTCTTGTCTGTATGCCTAAAACTGTATATGTCAACATGTTTACACAGGGCACAGCCGTAAAAGAGATCCAGGTCTCAGTCTGTTTTCCCTGTTAAAATAAAGATTAAAAATAAAAAAATGCAAGGAAAGGATTAAAAAAGTGCGTCACCAGTAAATCCATATTTCTTCTTAGAATTTTTTTTTCAAGTAATACATTGTTATTGATTACAAGTAATACATTGTTATTGATTACTGCATTGTTGGGTTTTGAGTTTGCAAGAAAGGCATTTCACTGTACTTGTGCATGTGACATTAAAAATGGGAACTTGAAACGAGTAGTGTTAACTGCACCCGCAGCCGGACAATTTTCTCACGGCTTCTGGAAAGAAATGCAGTAGGTATGTTCAACCGGTGTCGCTCAGTCGGTAGAAACATTCAACTGGCTTTCTACACTAAGCAACTTGGAACAAGTTGGAGTCATGTCTCAAGCCTGATGAATTTAATACTTTAAATGAGGCCTCTCCTTCTGGTTAGACTAGTGAGGTGGAGGTGTTACTAACATTTATGAAAGCAAATTTTAATTCACGGAGGAGAAAAAAATTGAGTTTTCGTCTTTTGAGGTTCCAGTCATGAAATCTATGCAGCCTAATCAATCACTTTTTACAGCTATTGTTTACAGACAACCTGGGCCATGTACAGTGTTCCTCACTGAGATCCCTGGATTCCTATCGGACCTCGTGGCAGATAATATTCTAATTTTAGGTGACTTCAACATTCACATGGAGAAGTCCAGACTTTCGGAGCAATCATCAACTCAGTTTGTTTCATCCAACATGTCTCAGGACCTACGCATTGCCCAAGTCATGCCATAGATCTAGTTTTGTTCTGTGGATGTAGTAGATATAAATGATTTTCCTCATAATCCGGGACTATCGCACCACCATTTTATTATGTTTGCAATCACAACAAATAATTCTCTCAGACCCCAACCAAGGATTATCAAGAGGTGCATTATAAATTCTTGGACAATGCAAAGATTCTAAGATGCCCTTCCAGACTCCTTCCAACTACCCAAGGAAGTCGGAGTATCAGGGTTTAAACTTAACTTTGCGTAATATACTAGATGCAGTCACACTGCTAAAAACATTTGTCACAAGAAACAAGATGCCAGGTAGACAAAAAATGATGTAAACCAAACGCTTCAGTCTGGTTTTAGACCCCATCATACTGAGACTGGACTCGTGAAGGTGGTAAATTACCTTTTAATGCTGTCAAACCATTACATTTGGAAATCGAAATTGGTCTACGTGGAAAAGTTCTTGCCTGGTTTAGATTTTATCTGTCGGAAAGATATCAGTTTGTCTCTCTGGATGGTTTGTCCTCTGATAAATCAATGGTAAGTTTCAGTGTTCCTCAAGGTTCCGTTTTAGGACCACTAAGTCTTGGTGACTTTCAATCCTATGCAGATGACACACAGTTGTACATTTGGATGAAACTTGGTGCAGCCCCAACATTGCCTACTTTGGAAACCTGCGTTTCAGACCTAAGGAGGTGGATGGCAACAGTTTTTTTACTTTTAAACTGTTGGACAAAACAGAGATGCTAGTTCTAGGTCCCAAGAAACAAATAGATCTTCTGTTGGATCTGACAATTAATCTCAATGGTTGTACAGTCATCCAAAATATAACTGCGAAGGACCTCAGCATTACTCTGGACACTAATCTTTCATTTGACGAAAATATCAAAAATATTTCAAGTGCAGCTTTTTTCCATCTTCGTAACATTGCAGAAAATCTGAAACGTTTTGTTAAAAAAATTATGCAGTAAAGCTAATCCATATTTTTGTCACTTTAAGATTAGACTACTGCAATGCTCTACTCTCCGGCTACCTGGATAAAACACTAAATAAACTTCAGCTAGTGCTAAATACAGCTGCTAGAATCTTGACTAGAATCATATTACTCCAGTGCTAGCCTCTCTACACTGGCTTCCTGTTAAGGCTAGGGCGGATTTCAAGGTTTTAATGCTAACCTACAAAGCATTACATGGACTTGCTCCTACCTATCTCTCCGATTTGGTTCTGCCGTACATACCTTCAGGTACGCTACGGCCACAAGATGCAGACCTCCTTATTGTTCCTAGAATTACTAAGCAAACTGCTGGATGCAGGGCAACATTTTTATTTCATGGTCTTCAGATCCATATGAGAGAAGCAGACTCGGTCTCAACCTCTAAGTCTTTACTGAAGAATAATTTATTCAGTAGGTCCAATGATTGAGTGGGCGAAGGCGAACGTCAAAGCACTGGAGTGACGCACCACCCTTTTTTTTCTTTGCCTGGTCGGTTCCCCTCTCTCCACTGGGATTCTCTGTTTCTGACCCTATTACGGGGGCTGAGTCACTGGGTGCTTGTGCTCTCCCATGCTGTCCCTAGGAGGGCTGCATCATGTCTTACCTGGATATGTTACTATACTCGACTTGAGTGGGTTGAGTCACTGACGTTATCTTCCTGTCCGGCCTTGCGCCCCCTTGGGCTCGTGTGGTGGCGGAGATCTTTGTGGGCTACACCCCACCTTGTCTCAGGGTAGGAAGTTAGTGGTCTGTTGATATCCCTCTAGTGGTGGGCTTTAGGAAAAATGGGTGGGGTTATATCCTTCCTGGTTGGCCCTGTCCGGGGGTATCGTCGGACAGGGCCACAGTGTCCCCCGATCCCCCCCCCCCCCTCCCCGTCTCAGTCCCCAGTATCTCTGCTGGAGTAGTCTATGTGCCGGAGGGTTAGGATCAGTCTGTCATACCTGGTGTAATTCTCCTGTCTTCTCTGGTGTCCTGTGTGATCTTAGGTATGCTCTCTCTCTCCAGTTTCTGCTGTTCTGCCTGCGGCTGTGGAACTCTGACCTGCTCACCGGATGTGCTACCTTATCCCAGATCTCTCTCTCTCTCTCTCAACCTCTCTCTCTCTCAACCTCTCTCTCTCAACCTCTCTTTCTATCTCTCTCTCTCTCTCTCAACCAATGAATGCTCGGCTACGAAAGCCAACTGACATTCACTCGTGAGGTGCTGACCTGTTGCACCCTCTACAACCAAATGTGATAATTTTTTGACCCTGCTGGTCATCTATGAACATTTGAACATCTTGAAGAACAATCTGGCCTTAATGACCATGTCCTCATGTAATCTTCACCCATCACAGCCAGAAGAGGACATGCCACTCCTGGGAGCCTGGTTCCTCTAGGTTTCGGCCTTTCTAGGGAGTTTTTCCTATCCACCGTGCTTCTACACCTGCATTGCTTGCTCTTTGGTGTTTTAGGATAGGTTTCTGTATAAGCACTTTGTGACATCTGCTGATGTAAAAAGGGATTTATAAATGTGGTTGATTTATTGAAATAAAAACCTGAAATGAAATGTAGGCTGAAAATAATTTGTATGTCATATCATGGGGGAAAAAACACATTCACATGGATTCGCTCGAAGTGGGCAGTTCGGATTTGTCACTTCAAGCCCAAATATATCATACTTTGACTAAAATGATGACTTATTGACTTAAATTGTTGTGCAACATTGGGCATGAATCAGATGGCATATTCATCACATAACCATTTGATGTTGCCAATCATTTTAATGAGTACTTCATTGGCAAAGGGGTCAAACTTAGGCAGGAAATGCCAACAATGAACAGTGAGACATCATATGTATGCATAAAAATAAAAAAATATGAAAGAAAAGCATTGTAAATTTACATTTTGTAAAGTTAGTTTGGGAGAGAAATATTGTTTTCAATCAATAATGACATTCCTCCTGGCATTGACAACTTAGATGGAAAGCTACTGAGGATGGTATCTGACTCTATAGCCACTCCAATCTGTCATATCTTTCATCTGAGCCTAGAGGAAAGTCTTTGTCCTCAGGCCTGGAGGGAAGCCAAAGTCATTCCACTACCCAAGAGTGGAAAAGTGGCCTTTACTGGTTCTAACAGCAGACCTATCAGCTTGCTGCCAGCTCTTAGCAAACTGTTGAAAAAAAATGGTGTTTGACCAAATACAATGCTTTTCCTCTGTAAACAAATTAACAACAGACTTTCAGCATGCTTATAGAGAAGGGCACTCAACATGTACTGCACTGACACAAATGACTGATGATTGGTTGAAAGAAATTGGTAATAAGAAGATTGTGGGTGCTGTACCGTTAGATTTCAGTGCATCCTTTGATATTATTGACCATGACCTGTTGTTGAGAACTCATGTGTTATGGCTTTTCAACCTCTGCCATATCGTGGATTCAGAGCTATCTATCTAATAGAACACAGAGGGTTTTCTTTAATGAAAAGCTTCTCTAATGTTAAACATGTAGGTAGCTCTCTAGGCCCTGTATTATTTTCTATTTTTACTATTATAATGACCTTCCACTGGCATTAAACAAAGTGTCTATATATGCTGATGATTCAACCATATACGTGTCAGCAACCACAGCTAATGAAGTCACTGAAACCCTTAACAAAGACTTGCAGTCCATTTTGGAATGAGTGGCCAGTAATAAACTGGTCCTGAACATCTCTAAAAACTAAGAGCATTGTATTTGGTACAAATCATTCCCTACGTTCTAGACGTCAGCTGAATCTGGTAATGAAGGGTGTGTCTGTTGAGTAAGTTGAGGAGACTAAATGACTTGGTGTTACCTTACATGCTGACCACCATCGCACGCATGTTGATTTTGTCCACCCACACCAGACGCGATCAGGACACACAGGTTGAAATATCAAAACAAACTCTGAACAAACCATAGTACTTTGTGGACAGGTTTAAAAGCATTAAACATTTATGGCAATTTAGCTAGCGAGCTTGATGTTGCAACTAATTTGTGCTGGGATAGAGCCTGGCTACGCAGACACTCGTTGACGCCCAGTGTGGGTGAAAATGATTGAAAAACATGTATGTGTACATTTATTTTGCAAAGCTCATGCACGTGACGCCGGCAGTGTGGTCAGCACGTCAGATTGCAAACTTTCATGGTCAAAACATATAGATTCAATGGATTTAAAGATGGGGAGAGATCTGTTCATAATAAAGAGATGCTTTTTTGACACACCACAAAGCAAGTCCTGCCGGCTCTAGTTTAATCTTATCTTGACTATTTTCCAGTCTTGTGGTCAAGTGATGCAAAGAAAGACCTAGTTATTTAAGGATCCGCCCTTTTTTTAAATCTTTGCCTAAAATGACATACCCTAATCTAACTGCCAGTAACTCAGGACCTGAAGCAAGGATATGCGTATTGTTGATACCATTTGAAAGGAAACACTTTGAAGATTGTGGAAATGTGAAATGAATGTAGGAGAATTTAACACATTAGATCTGGTAAAGGATAATACAAAAAAACAAAAAAAAACATATTTGAAATGCAAGAGAAAAACACATTCAGCTAGGAAGCTTGAGGTGATTTAGAAAGTCTCCACAAGAGGGCAACAGTGTATGTGCAAAGTTTCAGACTGATAAGAACGAGCAAGTTACATCACATTTAGTATGAAGTCACACAGGTGTCCATCATGATTTGCCCAAATGTACCCAAGTCGTCTCCAAGTGGCCGAATTGGTAAATTTCAAGAATATAACTATAGAAAACATACAAAAATGCTATGCTAATAAAAAAATACATGTTTACACACTCCCAGGAATGTCAAAACATTATGGATCATTAAATTCCCTACATAAAATGTACTAACAGGAGATGCGACAAAAATGCTGATCCAATGTCTCCAAACACAGAAGTGAAATATTTAAGATAAGGGCCGAGTTAGCATCCCAACACTGATCTAATGTCATAAGTGAACAAACTACAAACCACAAACAAAGTAATACAAAATTAAATGTACACACTATTTACAATTACAGTATTTAGAACACCCTCTACATGAGATTGTGGTGCTGGTCCCAAGTCCCAAGTTTCTTTCTGCTTTAAAGCACTTACCATCCTCTGCTTGTAGGCTGGCTGGGTATTCACACCTCTAGATGGCCGGGCGGGGGTTTGTTGTGGAGCCAGAGAGAGCAGCAGTCAGACTAAGTGGAGGGATGGAGGACTTGAATGTGGTCTCTTTGAAGTCCGTCTTTACCACTATTGAAGGTTTTTTATTTAAATAAGAATTTAAGTGTATTACTTATTTTATTGAACCTTTATTTTAGCAATACGTCAAATAAACAACACATCTATAAACGTATATTATATAGAGTGGAGAGCACTGTTGAGAAGTGTTTTTTAAAATGAACCTTTATTTAACAAGGCAAGTCAGTACAAATTCGTATTTACAATTACGCCTACCCCGGCCAAACCCGGGAAACGCTGTGCCAATTTTGCACCGCCTTATGGGACTTCCAATCATGGCCGGATGTGATGCAGCCTGGATTCGAAGCAGGTGTGATAGACCACTGCACCAGTCGGGAGCCCAATGTGTATTGTATATTGACTTTGACATGTTGTGGCTTTCGAGTGCCTTGTTTGATATTCATACACACATTTCATTAGGGCTTATATATATTTTTTTCTTTGATTGTTATATATATATTGTGGCAGACCAGGGGGTTGGGTCAAAACATTTACACAGATCAGACACGGACAGAGTAGGATTAGCTCAGTTTCAAAGGTGTTTATTAAAATAATAGCTCAAAATAAAAGAATAGGTTTCCCCCATGAGACCCTCTCCGAGACACTGTCTTCTGGGCTCCGGGTCTTGCTGTATCCTGTGGGGATCAAAAACTGAACTCACTCCTGTTACCTCTGCAACCATCCCCAACTATACGGGAGTCCTTTCTTTCTTTCTCTCTCCCCCCCCCCCCCACCCTGTGTGCTGCCCATCTGGCAGCTTTATGGGACTTGTACAGCTGGTGAGCAATCAGCCCTTGATTATTCACCAACTCCCAATCAGCCCCAATTAGTCCTGGCCGGAGAGCCCGTCGAGACCTGGCACGTCCAGCAGATGGAGACATCGCCTCGTGATGTATACTCCATCTGTTACCAGGCCTCTACGAGTCTCCCCCTAATGGCTGACCTGCTGTACGCCACAATATACATAAATATATAGCAATCAAAGAAAATATTTCGAAAATCTCTCAAATGTATACTATTCAACCATTGAAACAACTGCATTAGCTCGGACTTACAATATAAAATAATATAAATATAAAGACTGGTATGTCACCTATCAGTCTAATGTAGCGTCCTCTCCTTTAGCTGTAGTCTATGACACTTTGCCGGTAGATTTCTGCAAGAATATCATCCAAAATCTGTATACCTGGACTTTGATTTAGATTTTCCAGTATTAGTAGCCGTATTGTAAGTTCAAAATTTGCAAAACACTTAGCTTTCGTAACTCACAGATATGCGTAACATGCTTCGGCATGCTCTTGCGTAAATGTCAAAACGCCACTTGACTCATACGCATGAGATTAGCTGAAAGAGTTTTCTTCACACAAAGGGTTTCCACCTACTCTCGTAAAGCACAGCTCATCGGCTATCTAGCTAGCTAGGTTTCAAAATGATAGATGGTCATTTGACAAAGATACCGTCAATAAGGTGAACTCCGCCCGTGTCATCGGCGCACAATGATGGCGTACCTTCCTGGCTAAAAATTGGCTTTCCAGTGGATATACTAAATGCAGAATGATATAGCAAAGGTTGGATCATTTTTAGAGTGTCTGAATAATAAATACGAATGCAATTTGGTAGGTTCAAACAACGTTTAGCGTTCTATTGTCACAGATTTCTTTCTTTGCAAGTTGAACGAGTGGAAATACAAAATCGATCGTGCATAGTATGTGTCACACCCTGATCTGTTTCACCTGTCTTTGTGATTGTCTCCACCCCCTTCCAGGTGTTGCCCATCTTCCCCATTATCCCCTGTGTATTTATACCTGTGTTCTCTGTTTGTCTGTTGTCAGTTCATCTTTTTTTGTCAAGCCAACCAGCTTTTTTGTGTATAAGCTCCTGCTTTTCCCCAGTCTCTCTTTTCTCGTTCTCCTGGTTTTTGACCCTTGTCTGTCCTGACCCTGTACCCACCCACCTGACCACTCTCCCTACCACTGACCCTGAGCCTGCCTGCCATCCTGTACCTTTGCCCCGTCTCTGGATTACCGACCTCTGCCTGACCTGAGCCTGCCTGCCGTCCTATACCTTTACCTCTGTTGCTGTAATAAACATTATTACTTTGACATGGTCTGCATCTGGGTCTTACCTTGATACCTGATAGTATGAACTGGCCATGACTGACCCAGCTGACCCGGACCAGCTGTGCAATGCCATCTCCACCCAGGGAGACACCATCAGTGTGCACAAGGAATCGCTTCGTGGCCTGGTGGAGGGAGTCCAAACGTTGGCTGAATGCCATTACCTTGGTACCTGTTAATATGAACCTTTATAGGATTTTATCAAACAAAACTACGCTACATTTTATCTCTGGGACCCTTAGGATGACAAATCAGAGCAAGCTTTCAGAATGTAAGTAAGTTATTTACCTTCAGATGTGAATGTATCAAACCTGTCGCAGTGAAAAAATTGTTTTGTTGTTGTGCACTCTCCTCAAACAATAGCATGGTATTTTTTCGCTGTAATAGCTACTGTAAATTGGACAATGCAATTAGATGAACAAGAATTTAAGCTTTCTGCACATATAAGACACTTACTTGTACCGATTTTGTTGTTGTTGTTGTTTAAAACGACATTTTGATCACATTCTGCATATTGAGCACTAACTGTCCCATTTGACGGGACACTGATCCATAAGAAGTTTTTAAGCTGCAGCTGGCCCAGAGCAGAGCGGCATGTCTTGCTCTTCATTGTAATCAGAGGGCTAATATAAATACTATGCATACCAGTCTCTCTTGGATAAAAGTTGAGAGACTGACTGCATCACTTCTTCTTCTTATAAGACACATTAATGTGTTGGAAATTCCAAATTGTTTGCATAATCAACTTACACACAACTCTGACACACACACTTACCCCACCAGACATGCCACCAGCAGTCTTTTCACTGTCCCCAAATCCAGAACAAATTCAAGAAAGCGTACAGTATTATACAGAGCCATTATTGCATGGAACCCCCCTTCCAGCTCATATTGTTTCAAATGACAACAAACCTGGTTTAAAAAAAAACAGATAAAGCAACACCTCACAGCACAACGCCTCTCCCCTATTTCACCTAGATATTGCATGTACGTATTGATATGTCAAATCAAATCAAATCAAGTTGTATTGGTACACATGGTTAGCAGATGTAGCTCAGTTGGTAGAGCACCAGGGTTGTGGGTTCGATTCCCACGGGGGGCCAGCACAGAAAAAAAAAAAAATGTATGAAATTGTATGAAATGTATGTATTCACTACTGTAAGTCGCTCTGGATAAGAGCATCTGCTAAAATGACTAAAATGTAAAATGTAAAATGTAAATTGCAATGGGTAGCGAAATGATTATGCTTCTATATCCGACAGTGCAGCAGTATCTAACAGGTAATATCTAACAATTCCACAATAAACACCTAATACACACAATCTAGTAAAGGAATAGGAAGAGAATTTATAAGTATAAAATATATGGATGAGCAGTGACAGAGCGACTAAGATGCAATAGATAGTAAAGAATAGATAGTGAAAGATACTGTATACAGTATATACATATGAGATGAGTAATGCGAGATAAGTAAACATTCTTAAAGTGGCATTATTAAAGTGACTTAGTGATCCATTTATTAAAGTGGTCAATGATATCAAGTCTGTAGGTAGGCAGCCACCTCTCTGTGCCAGTGGTGGCTGTTTAACAATCCAATGACCTTGTTTTTCAATCTCTCTGTCCCAGCTCTGGTGCACCTGTACTGACCTCACCTTCTGGATGGAAGCGGGATGAACAGGTAGTGGATTGGGTATTTTGTGCCTTCCAGTAACATCGGGTGTTGTAGGTGTCCTGGAGGGCAGATAGTTTGCCCCCGGTGATGCGTTGTGCAGACCGCACCACCCTCTGGAGAGCCCTGCAGTTGTGGGCGGTGCAGTTGCCATATCAGGTGGTGACACAGCCCGACAGGATGCTCTCAATTGAGCACCTGTAAAAGTTAGTGAGGGTTTTTGGTGAAAAGCCACATTTTTTCAACCTCCTGAGGTTGAAGAGGCGCTGTTGCGCCATCCACACCACGCTGTCTGTGTGCGTGGACTATTTCCGTTTTTTGGTGATATGTACACCAAGGAACTTAATTAAAACTTTCCACCTTCTCCACTGCTGTCCCATCAATGTAGATAGGGGGTTGCTCCCTCTGCTGTTTCCTGAAGTCCACGATCATCTCTTTTGTTTTGCTGACATTGCCTGAGAGGTTATTTTCCTGACACCACACTCCGAGGGCCCTCACCTCCTCCATGTAGGCTGTCTTGTCATTGTTGGTAATCAAGCCTACAACTGTAGTGTTGTGTGTAAAAATGGATGATTGTGTTGGAGGCGTGCATGGCCATGCAGTCATGGGTGAACAGGGAGTCCAGGAGAGGGCTGAGATGGCACCCTTGTGGGGCACCAGTGTTGAGGATCAATGGGGTGGAGATGTTGTTTCCTACCTTCACCACCTGTGTGCGGCCCGTTAGGAAGTCAAGGACCCAGTTGCACAGGGTGGGGTCGAGACCCAGGGTGAGTTTGACGAGTTTGGAGGGTACTATGGTGTTGAATGCTGAGCTGTAGTCAATGAACAGCATTCTTACAAAGGTGTTCTTCTTGTCCAGACAGGATAGGGCAGTGTGCAGAGCAATGGTGATTGCGTCGTCTGTGGACCTATTGGGGCGGTAAGCAAATTGGAGTGGTTCTAGAGTAACAGGCGGTGTGGAGGTGATATGATCCTTGACTAGTCTCTCAAAGCACTTCATGATGACAGAAGTGAGTGCTATGGGGCTATAGCCATTTATCTCAGTTATCTTAGCTTTCTTGGGAACAAGAACAACGGTAGTCATCTTGAAGCATGTGGGGACAGCAGACTGGGATAGGGATTGATTGAATATGTCCGTAAACACACCAGCCAGCTGGTCTGCGCATGCACCGAGGTTGCAGCTAAGGATGTCGTCTGGGTCGGCAGCCTTGCGATGGTTAACACGCTTAAATGTTTTACTCACATCAACCGTGGCGAAGGAGAGCTCACAGTCTTTGGTGGCGGGCCGTGTCGGTGGCACTGTATTGTCCTCAAAGAGCACAAAAAAGTTGTTTAATTGGTCTGGGAGCAAAGACGTCGATGTCCGCGACGGAGCTGGTTTTCTTTTTGTAATCCGTGATTGTCTGCAGACCCTGCCACATACGTCTCGTGTTTGAGCCGTTGAATTGCGACTCTACTTTGTCTCTATACTGACACTTTGCTTGTTTGATGGCCTTACAGAGGGAATAATTACACTGTTTGTATCCGGTCATATTTCCAGTCGCCTTGCCAAGATTAATTGCAGTGGTGAGTGCTTTCAGTTTTGTGCGAATGCTGCCATCAATCCACAGTTTCTGCTTAGGGAAGGTTTTAATTGTCACAGTGGGTACAACATCTCCTATACACTTCCTTATAAACTCACTCACCGAGTCAGGGTATTTGTCAATGTTATTGTCTGAGGCTACCAGGAACATATCCAAGTCCACGTGATCAAAGCAATCTTTAAGCATGGAATCTGATTGGTCAGACCAGCGTTGGATATACCGAAGCACAGGTGCTTCCTGTTTTAGTCAATCACCACCTTCCGGAGACACCTGAAATCCCACCTCTTTAAGGAATACCTGGGATAGGATAAAGTAATCCTTCTAACCCCCCCCCCCCCCCCCCCCCCTTTAAAGGATTTAGATGCACTATTGTAAAGTGTTTGTTCTACTGGATATTATAGGTGAATGCACCAATGTGTAAGTCGCTCTGGATAAGAGCGTCTGCTAAATGACTTAAATGTAATGTAAATGTAGTTTCTGCCTATAGGAGGGGAGCAACAAGATGGAGTCATGGTCAGATTTACCAAAAGGAGGGCGGGTGAGTGCCTTGTATGCATCGCGGAAGTTAGAGTATCAGTGGTCGAGTGTGTTACTCACTCGTGTACTGCAATCGAAATGCTGAAAGAATTTAGGTAGCCTTGTTCTCAGATTAGCTTTGTTAAAATCCCCAGCTACAATAAATGCAGCCTCAGGATATATGGTTTCCAGTTTACATAGAGTCCAGTGAAGTTCCTTGATGGCCGTTTTGGTTTCCGCTTGCGGGGGGATATACACGGCAGTGACGGTAACCGAGGAGAGTTCTCTTGGGAGATAATAGGGTCGGCGTTTGATTGTGAGGAATTCTAGGTCAGGTTAACAAAAGGACTTGAGTCCTTGTATGTTGTTACAATTACACCATGAGTCGTTAATCATGAAACATACACCCCCGTCTTTCTTCTTACCAGAGAGATGTTTGTTCCTGTCGGCGCGATGCACTGAAAATCGTGGGTGATTTCTAAAAACCTGTTTTTCTTTGTCATTATGGGACATTGTGTAGACTGAACTATTTCATAAATTTTAGAATAAGGCTGTACAGCATGTCCCAAGCTAGCCATGTTTCCGTGAAACAGAATATTTTACAATCCCGGATATTTCTTTGGAAAGCAACTCTTGCCCTAATTTTGTTGACTTTGTTAACTAGGGACTGGACATTAGCGAGTAGTATACTCGGAAGCGGTGGGTGGTGTGCGTGCATCTGAAGCCTCACTAGAAGACCACTCCAGGACACCTCTCCTCGGCGATGTTGTTTTGGGTTGTCCTCTGGAATCAGTTCAAATGCCCTGGGAGGTGCAGACAAAGGATCCGCTTTGGGAAAATCGTATTCCTGGTTGTGCTGGTAAGTTGACGTCTCTCTGATATCCAAAAGTTCTTCCCGGCTGTATTTAATAGTACTTAAGGTTTTCTGGGCTAACAATGTAAGAAATAATACATAAAAAACTACACGGTTCCTAAAGACTTGAATCAAAGCTGCCATCTCTATCTGCGCCATCTTGTGGGTGTGTAGGCTATGTGTACCATTTTTAAGAGTTGTTCTTGTCTATTAATGTTCTGTTTTATGTCAAGTTTCATGTTTGTATGGACCCCAGGAAGAGTAAGCTGTTGCTTTTGCAAAAGATAATGGGGATCCTAATAAAATACCAAATTGGTAAGCTCTGGCCATCGCCTTTTAGCTCGAAAAAGTGGATTTTTAATAGTGTGGGCGTTTAAGACTGTCTCGAAGCTACCACCATGTCTGGAACAGTGGGAACCAAAGATTTAATGACTGATAGCACAGATTGGATCAAGTGAGTTTGTCCTATCAGAGTTTTTAGTTCTTGTTCCACTCAGAAAGAGTTCAAAATCAGATCTTTAAGGCTTCGTCACAAACGACATCCTATTCTCATAGGGCTCTGATCAAAAGTAGTGCACCATCAAGGGATTAGGGCACTATCTAAGAAATTGGGCACTATCTAGGGTATAGGGCATTATCTAGGGTATAGGGCATTATCTAGGGTATAGGGCATTATCTAGGGTATAGGGCATTATCTAGGGTATAGGGCATTATCTAGGGTATAGGGCATTATCTGGGGAATAGGACACTATCTGGGGAATAGTTCACTATCTGGGGAATAGTTCACTATTTGGCGAATAATTCACTATCTAGGGAATAGGACACTATCTTGGGAATAGGGCACTATCTAAGGAATAAGGAGACTATCTAGGGTTTAGGGCAATATCTAGGGAATAGGGAACTATCTAGGGAATAGGGCACTATCTAGGGAATGGGGTACTATCTAAGGAATAGGGCACTATCTAGGGAATAGGGTGCAATTTTGGAAGCATCATCTGATATTTCTCAAACTTCAGGCGATCCATGAAATGAAATGTAAAATCTCTCCTTGATAATTAATTGAAGAAAAAAGCTGCTGTATAATTCTGAATTTTTCATAAATATATTTATTTTTCCCTTGAGATTTATTTCAAAGATTAAAGTATTTTGCCTGCCAAGCTCTGACTGTCCCGCTGAGAAATGTAAGTTGCCCTTAACCACAGACATTCTAGGGATATAAAGTGATGTAATGGTGGGAGGGGGCCTCCCGAGTGGCGCAGCGGTCTGAGGCACTACATCGCAGTCGTAGAGGCATCACTACAGACCTGGGTTTGATCCCATGCTGTAGTGTTGTCCGGGTTAGGGGAGGGTTTGGCCGGCCCGGCCCGGGATGTCCTTGTCCCATCGCGCTCTAACGACTCTTTTGGCAGGCCGGTTGCAATGCACGCTGACTTCGGTCACTATTTGTACGGTGCTTCCTCAGACACACTGGTACTGATGGCTTCCGGGTTAAGCGAGCAGTTTGTCAAGAAGCAGTGCGGCTTGGCAGAGCCATGTTTTGGAAGATGCATGGCTCTCGACCTTCGCCTCTCCCGAGTCCGTACTGGAGTTGCAGCGACGGGACAGGACTGTAACTACTAATTGGATATCACAAAATTGGGGAGAAAAAGTTCCCCCCCCAAAAATTAAAAAAACAAACGCTCCTGTGTCCATATCATTCTGTGATATCTGTATGGCAGATCAATGGGAAGTCTAATAACTCTGGAGCAACACTGAGTTTACATCAGAGAGGGATCCGGGGAGGAATGTTTTACCGATACAGCAGTATCAGAACTTATCTTTATGGACAGGGACAATATAGTTTATGGACAATATTGTTTACAAGGTTTTTATTCACTAATATAAACAATTGTTTTGAAGCAGACCAGTCTTTCATCTATATAGTCTACACCCATTCTGAGATACAGTATCATTATATTCTCAACCACAATAACACCAGACATAAATGAAAGACAGAAAACCCCATTATTACAGTCTACCATGAGTCATGTTCTCCACAAGGGCAAAGAGGGGTATTTAAAAAAAATGTTTTACCTTGATTTAACTAGGAAAGTCAGTTAAGAACAAATTCTTATTTACAATGACAGCCTAGGAACAGTGGGTTAACTGCCTTGTTTAGGGGCAGAACAACAGAATTTTACCTTGTCAGCTTGGGGATTTGATCTAGCAACCTTTCAGTTACCTGCCCAACACTCTAACCACTGCCACCCCAGGTAGCCTCCATCTTGTACACAGGTCACACAGTGTACTGTATAATCTCACACATCTTTCATAGAGGGGTTGCATTTATTCTGAGGGCAAAAAAGACAGAAGAATCTACTCACTTTGAAGCTTTGAAAACTCCACTGAAGGTTATTGAATTGAGGCATCAATATTTAACAACAGAAAGACGGAAGAGGAAGAGGAGAAGGAGAAGAAAGAGGAGAAGGAGAAGAAAGAGGAGAAGGAGAAGAAAGAGGAGAAGGAGAAGGAAGAGGAGAAGGAAGAGGAGAAAAGAAAGAAGAGGAGAAGGAAGAAGAGAAGGGAAAGAAGAGGAAGAAGATGAGAAGGAAGAGGAGAAGGAGAAGGAAGAGGAGAAGGAAGAAGAGAAGAGAAAGAAAAGGAGAAGGAAGAGGAGAAGGAAGAGGAGAAGGAGAAGAAAGGGGAGAAGGAAGAGGAGGAGAAGAAGGAAGAAGGGAAGGAAGAGGAGAAGGAAGATGAAAAGGAAGAGGAGAAGAGAAGGAGAAGGAAGAGGAAAAGAGAAGGAAGGGGAAAAGGAAGATGAGGAGAAGAAGGAAGAAGGGAAGGAAGAGGAGAAGGAATATGAGAAGGAGAAGGAAGAGGAGAAGAGAAGGGAGGGGAGAAGGAAGAGGAAGAAGAGAAGAGAAAGAAGGGGAGTAGGAGAAGGAAGAGGAGAAAGAGAAGAAAGAGGAGAAGGAGAAGGAAGATGAGAAGGAGAAGAAAGATGAGAAGGAGAAGGAAGAGGAGGAGAAGGAAGAAGAGAAGCAAAAAAAGGGGAGAAGGAGAAGGAAGAGGAGTAGAAGGAAGAGGAGAAGAGAAGGAAGAGGAGAAGGACGAGGAAAATGAGAAGGAAGAGGAGAAGGAGAAGGAAGAGGAGAAGGAGAAGGAGAAGGAAGAAGAGAAGAGAAGGAAGAGAAGGAAGAGGAAAAGGAGAAGGAAGAGGAGAAGTGAAGGAAGAGAAGGAAGAGGAGAAGAAAAGGAAAAAGGGAAGGAAGGGGAGGAGGAAGATGAGAAGAGAAGTAAGAGGAGAAGGAGAAGGATGAGGAGAAGAAGGAAGAGGAGAAGGAAGGGGAAGAGGAGAAGAGAAGGATGAGGAGAAGAGAAGGAAGAGGAGAAGGAAGAGGAAGGGGAAGAGGAAGAGGAGGAGGAGAAGTAGAAGGAAGAGGAGAAGCGAAGGAAGAGGAGAAGAGAAGGAAGATGAGAAGGAAAAGAAAGATGAGAAGGAGAAGGAATAGGAGATGGAAGGGGAAGAGGAGAAGAGAAGGAAGAGGAGAAGAGAAGGAAGAGGAGAAGGAAGAGGAGGGGGAGGAGAAGGAGGAGAAGGAAGAGGAGAAGGTAGAGGAAGAGGAGGAGAAGGAGGAGGAGAAAGAAGAGGAGAAGGTAAAGGAGGAGAAGGAGGAGGGGAGGAAGAGGGGGAGGAGGAGGAGAAGGGGAGAAGGTGGTGGAAGAGGAGGAGGGGAGGAGGAGGGGGAGGAAGAGGAGAAAGTAGAGGAAGAGGAGGAGAAGGTGAAGGAGGGGAGGGGGAGGAGGAGGAGGAGGAGGAGAAGGAGAATGAGAAGGAAGAGGAGGGGGAGGAGGAGGGAGAGGAGGAGGAGATGGAGAAGGAAGAGGAGAAGGTAGAGGAAGAGGAGGAGAAGGAAGGGTGGGGGAGGAGGAGGAGTGTATGAACGTGGCTCTGCTTCAGACAGAGGGGCTGGGAGGTACATGCTCCACTTGGCATATTTATAACATTTTGGCCAGACCTTGTTGAAGACTCCATAATGTTTTATATTTAAGTGCTACAAAGCAGTGATCCCACTCTGGAATTTTGCTGTGCCCGTAGAGTATATTATGTTGAAAAATATATTTAAAAAAATGTAGCCAAATCAAATATGTTATATTTTCACTATTCATGTTAATGTTTTACAATATTCATAAATTAATGTAAACATATTTCAACTGGTGACTATCATTCCTTACCCCAGGATACTTTAACTGGTGACTATCATTCCTTACCCCAGGATACTTTAACTGGTGACTATCATTCCTTACCCCAGGATACTTTAACTGGTGACTATCATTCCTTACCCCAGGATACTTTAACTGGTGACTATCATTCCTTACCCCCAGGTGACTATCCGGGAGCACTCTGTTGCTGCATGAATCTAGAACAAGTAAAAAATGATTCACCTTCATCAGAGGGTTTTGAAGTCAGCAGATTTCTATTGTATTCATTGGTTTTCAGTTTATTGAACAACATCACCAAATCAAAAGGAGCTTAAAGTCGAGACACGCTGACTTAAATACAGACATAATAATATATGTTGTGTGCAGTTCTTCTCTGAATACCTCAGGGAATACACCCTCAAAGACTTCAATATACAGCAAAAAATAAAATACTATCACTAAAATACGGAGACTATAAAAACTAGAAAAGGGAATTTTTTGGAAACTTTTGTAGACCCATTTTACAACTCACTAGAGTCTTGAGTATGAATATTAGCAAAATACAGCATTTCACTGCTAACGATGGGTTTGCCAAAGGGTCAAATCGAACCACTCAACACTAGAAAGCTTCCCTAGCCCCAGGTCAATATTATAGTTGGTAGATGTGAGCCCCTAGTTACCAAGATGACCACAGGTCAATATTGTAGTTGGTAGATCTCAGTCCCTAGCTACCAAGATGAACACAGGTCAATATTGTAATTGGTAGATCTCAGACCCTAGCTAGCAAGATGACCAGAGGTTTTTACTGTAGTTGGTAGATCTCAGTCACTAGCTACCAAGATGACCAGAGGTTTTATTATGTAGTTGGTAGATCTCAGACCCTAGCTACCAAGATGACCAGAGGTTTTTACTGTAGATGGTAGATCTCAGCCCCTAGCTACCAAGATGACCAGAGGTTTTTACTGTAGATGGTAGATCTCAGACCCTAGCTACCAAGATGACCAGAGGTTTTTACTGTAGATGGTAGATCTCAGTCCCTAGCTACCAAGATGACCAGAGGTTGTATTATGTAGTTGGTAGATCTCAGACACTAGCTACCAAGATGACCAGAGGTTTTTACTGTAGTTGGTAGATCTCAGCCCCTAGCTACCAAGATGACCAGAGGTTTTATTATGTAGTTGGTAGATCTCAGCACCTAGCTACCAAGACGACGAGAGGTTTTTACTGTAGATGGTAGATCTCAGCCCCTAGCTACCAAGATGACCAGAGGTTTTTTACTGTAGATGGTAGATCTGAGCCCCTAGCTACCAAGATGACCAGAGGTTTTATTATGTAGTTGGTAGATCTCAGACCCTAGCTACCAAGATGACCAGAGGTTTTTACTGTAGATGGTAGATCTCAGACCCTAGCTACCAAGATGACCAGATGTTTTATTATGTAGTTGGTAGATCTCAGACCCTAGCTACCAAGATGACCAGAGGTTTTATTATGTAGTTGGCAGATCTCAGACCCTAGCTACCAAGATGACCAGAGGTTTTTACTGTAGTTGGTAGATCTCAGACCCTAGCTACCAAGATGACCAGATGTTTTTACTGTAGTTGGTAGATCTCAGCCCCTAGCTACCAAGATGACCAGAGGTTTTTACTGTAATTGGTAGATCTCAGCCCCTAGCTAACCCCTAATGACAGGGGTTTTAATCCAGGTTTAAACCTGCGTCTCCTCTGTTTATTTTTTATTTTTTTTCAATGTTTTATTTCACCTTTATTTAACCAGGTAGGCCAGTTGAGAACAAGTTCTCATTTACAACTGCGACCTGGTCAAGATAAAGCAAAGCAGTGCGACAAAAACAACACAGAGTTACACATAAACAAATGTACAGTCAATAACACAATAGAAAAGTCTATGTACAGTGAGTGCAAATGTAGAAGATTGGGAATGTAAGGCAATAAATAGGCCATAGAGGTGAAATAATTACGATTTAGCATTAACACTGGAGTGAAAGATGTGCAGATGATGATGTGCAAGTGGAGATACTGGGGTGCAAAAGAGCAAAAAGATAAATAACAATATGGGAATGAGGTAGTTGGGTGGGCTATTTACAGATTTACAGAGGTGTTGGCTTTGGGGATGACGAATGAAATATACTTGCTGGAGCGCGTGCTATGGGTGGGTGTTGTTATCGTGACCAGTGAGCTGAGATAAGGCGGAGCTTTACCTAGCATAGACTTAGATGACCTGGAGCCAGTGGGTCTGGCAACGAATATGTAGCGAGGGCCAGCCGACAAAGCATACAGGTCGCAGTGGTGGGTGGTATAAGGCGCTTGGTAACAAAACGGATGGCACTGATTGCACTTTGGGGATCTCAGAGAGTTAGTAATAGGGGTTGCAACAATTTCAGAGGATAATTTTAGAAAGAAAGGGTCCAGATTGTCTAGCCCAGCTGATTTGTAGGGATCCATTTTTTGCAGCTCTTTCAGAACATCAGCTGTCTGGATTTGGGTGAAGGAGAAGCGGGGGGGGGGGGGGGGTACTTGGGCAAGTTGCTGTGGGGGGTGCAGAGCTGTTGGCCAGGATAGGGGTAGCCAGGTGGAAAGCATGGGCAGCCGAAAAAAAATGCTTATTGAAGTGATCGATTATCGTAGATTTATCGGTGGTGACAGTGTTTCCTAGCCTCAGTGCAGTGGGCAGCTGGAAGGAGGTGCTCTTATTCTCCATGGACTTTACAGTGTCCCAGAACCTTTTGGAATTAGTGCAAAAAGATGCAAATTTCTGTTTGAAAAAGCTAGCCTTAGCTTTCCTAACTGACTGTGTATATTGGTTCCTGATTTCCCTGAAAAGTTGCATATCGCGGGGGCTATTCAATGCTAATGCAGAACGCCACAGGATGCTTTTGTGCTGGTCAAGGGCAGTCAAGTCTGGGGTGAACCAAGGGCTATATCTATTCTTAGTTCTACATTTTTTGAATGGGGCAAGATTATTTAAGATGGTGAGGAAAGCACTTTTAAAGATGAACCAGGCATCCTCTACTGACAGGATGATGTCAATATCCTTCCAGGATACCCAGGCCAGGTCGATTAGAAAGGCCTACTCGCAGCATTGTTTTAGGGAGCGTTTGACAGTGATGAGGGGAGGTCGTTTGACCGCGGACCCATTACGAACGCAGGCAATGAGGCTGTGATCGCTGAGATCCTGGTTGAAGACAACAGATGTGTATTTAGAGGGCAAATTGGTCAGGATGATATCTTGGAGTGTGCCCATGGTTACGGATTTAGGGTTGTACCTGGTAGGTTCCTTGAACATTTGTGTGAGATTGAGGGCATCTAGCTTAGATTGTAGGACGGCTGGGGTGTTTGTCACGTCCTGGCCAGTATAAGCATTAATTGGTATTGTAGTTTGGTTAGGACGTGGCAGAGGGTATTTGTTTTATGTGGTTCAGGGTGGTGTTTATGTTGTAAGGGCATTTGATTTAGTATTCCAGGGTTTTTGGGCACTGTTTGAGTTTCACGTATTTCTATGTTGATCTAGTTAGTTGTATGTCTATGTTTGGTTAATTGGGGTGGACTTCCAATTGAAGGCAGCTGTGTGGTGTTGCCTTTGATTGGAAGTCCTATATTAGTTGGGTGTGTTTGTCTGTTTAATTGTGGGAGATTGTTTCTTGTTTTGCCGAGTGAGCCTTTCAAGACTGTTTCGTTGTTCGTTTCGTTGTTTTTGTATGTTCATTTTGAGTTAATAAATGTCAAGATGAGCGTACACATACCTGCTGCGTTTTGGTCCTCCATTTCCAACGACAACCGTGACAGAATCTCCCACCAACTAAGGACCAAGCAGCAGAGGAAAGGGGATTTCGAGTTGGACTGGCGGGAGAGATGGACCTGGGAGGAAGTTCTGGATGGGGCTGGACCTTGGCACCAGGCTGGGGAGTACCGTCACCCACGGGAGGAAATTGAGGCAGCCAAGGCAGAGAGATGGAGGTACGAGGCCTTGGACGCGCTGAGGGTGAAGCACGAGAGGCACCCCCAAGAATTTTTTTTGGGGTGGCACACGGGTAGTTTGGCTAGGCCTAGGAAGAGCCGGAAGCCAGCTACCCGTGGTTATATGGAGGAGCGTATGAGGTGGAGAGCACCATGTTTCGCGGAGGAGCGCACTATCTCACCCATACCCACGCACAGTCCGGTGCGCGTTATTCCAGCCCCTCGCAGGTGCCGTGCTAGAGCGGGCATCCAGCCTGGTAGGAGGATGCCTGCGCAGCGCATCTGGTCGCCGGTACGCCTCCGAGGACCAGGCTACCCAACTCCCGCTCTACGCACGGCCACCATCAGGCCCCTGCACAGCCCAGTCTGCCCTGTACGAGCACCCCGCTCGTGCAGGGCTACTAGTTCCATCCAGCCAGGACGGGTTGTGCAGGAGGTAAGATCAAGACCGACTGTGCGCCTCCATAGCCCTAGGTTTCCTGCTCCTGTCTCTCGTGCGGACCCGGAAGTACGTCAGCCCAGTCCGACTCATCCTGTTCCCGCTCCACGCACTAGCCTGGAGGTGCGTGTCCCCAGTCTGGTACGCCCAGTACCAGCACCACGCATAAGGCATCTAGTGCGTAAACCCAGCCTCGCCAGTCTAAAGTCGCCAGAGCTGCCCGCGTTTTGGTCCTCCATTTCCAACGACAACCGTGACAGTGTTAAGCATATCCCAGTTTAGGTCACCTAACAGTATGAACTCTGAAGATAGATGGGGGGCAATCAATTCACATATGGTGTCCAGTGCACAGCTGGGGCTGAGGTGGGTCTATAACAAGCGGCAACGGTGGGAGACTTGTTTCTGGGAAGGTAGATTTTTAAAAGTAGAAGTTCGAATTGTTTGGGCACAGACCTGGAAGTATGACAGAACTCTGTAGGCTATCTCTGCAGTAGATTGCAACTCCGCCCCCTTTGGCAGTTCTATCTTGTTGGAAAATGTTGTAGTTGGGGATGGAAATTTCAGAATTTGTGGTGGCCTTCCTAAGCCAGGATTCAGACATGGCTGAACAGAGGAGGAGTAGGATATGGCTAAAGGCTAAAGGAACTGGTCGTCTAGTGCGTTCGGAACAGAAAGTAAAAGGAGCAGATTTCTGGGTGTGGACGAATAGATTCAAGGCATAATGCACAGACAAGGGTATGTGAGTACAGTGGAGGTAAACCTAGGCATTGAGTGACGATGAGAGGTTTTGTCTCTAGAGGCACCAGTTAAGCCAGGTGAGGTCACAGCATGTGTGGGGGTGGGACAAAAGGGCTATCTAAGGCATGTTGGGCAGGGCAGGAGAATCTACAGTGAAATAAGACTATAATGACTAACTATAAAACAGCAATAGACAAGGCATATTGACATTAAGGAGATGCAACAAGAATGTGTTTGCTCACTGAGCTAAAGTCTACAGGGAGTTGTTTAAAGGGCATCCTGGCCTGGCAGCACAGAGACCAGGTGAGCCAGAGTTGGAGCCAGGCAGCACGATCTGACAACACAGACACCAGGGGAGTCAGAGTCAGGGCCAGGCAGCAAGACCTGACAGCACAGACACCAGGGGAGTCAGAGCCAGCCAGGCAGCAAGATCTGACACCACATACACCAGGGGAGTTAGAGTCAGGGCCAGGCAGCAAGATCTGACAGCACATACACCAGGGGAGTTAGAGCCAGCCAGGCAGCAAGATCTGACAGCACATACACCAGGGGAGTTAGAGTCAGGGCCAGGCAGCAAGATCTGACAGCACATACACCAGGGGAGCCAGAGTTGGAGCCAGGCAGCACGATCTGACAGCACAGACACCAGGGGAGTCAGAGCCAGCCAGGCAGCAAGATCTGAGAGCAAATTGGACTAGTAACTGAAAGGTTGCAAGATCAAATCCCTGAGCTGACAAGGTAAAAATCTGTTGTTCTGCCGCCGAACAAGGCAGTTAACCCACTGTTCCTCGGTAGGCCATCATTGAAAATAAGATTTTGTTCTTAACTGACTTGCCTAGTTAAATAAAGGTAAAATAACTAAACATTTGCAGGATGTGTAATGATTCAAGTAAAAGGAAGGTTGTGATTGGTCAAAATTGTCTACTATGCCAATGGCTCTGTATAACATGGGCCATAACTTTAAAACTAGTAGAGACACCACTCCGGTGCTTATGTTGAAAAATGTGCTAAATCAAAGATGATATATTTTCAATATTCATGTAAATGTTTTTCAATATTCATAAATTAATGTAAAAAAAAATGTATATATATTTAAATTCTAAATACTACACATATTACAGAGCAAGTGGTAGTGGCTTCATTTGACACCAATGTTTGATTTGCAACAATTCCTGATGAAACATTATGGAGTCTTAAAGGGGGCCTGGGTAAGGCCAAAATGTCACAAATATGCTATTATTATTAACTATTATCATTAATAACTATTATTATTAATAACTAGTATTATTTCTAAATTAATTCTCAATTATGCTTTTAGATACAAATGTTAAATATATGTGAACAATCCTTACCTCCAAAGGATCATTCCATGCATTTAATTGCATGAAAATCCCCCAAATTATGGTCTGGTTTTGTCTGGGTTTCATATGCAATCCCTCGATACAGATACTGAACAAAAATATAAACTTAACGTTCAACAATTTCAAAGATTTAACTGTGTTAAAGTTCATATAAGGAAATCAGTCAATTGAAATTAATCCATTAGGCCCTAATCTATGGATTTCACATGACTGGGAATAAAGATATTCATCTGTTGATCACAAACACCTTAAAAACAAAAGCAGTGGCGTGAATCAGAAAACCAGTCTATCTGGTGTGACCACCATTTGCCTCACGCAGTACGACAGATCTCCTTCACATATAGTTGATCAGGCTGTTGATTGTTGCCAGTGGAATGTTGTCCCACTCCTCTTCAATGGCTGTGTGAAGTTACTGGATATTGGTGGGAACTGGAACACGCTGTCGTACTTGTTGATCCAGAGCATCCCAAACACGCTCAATGGTTGACATGTCTGGTGAGTATGCAGGCTATGAAAGAACTGTGACATTTTCAGCTTCCAGGAATTGTGACCAGATCCTTGAGACATGATGCTGTGCATTATCATGCTGTCACAGGCTGGCTCATAGCCTGTGGCAAAAATGAGAGGACATCAACAACTGGTATAGGCCAATTCAAAAAGTTCTTTATTATAAAACAAAACTATTAACTCTAAACAAAGAAAAAGGAATGAGGTGTGGAAATGTCATAATGTAGAGTGTATGTAAGGTGCATGGATGCATGAATATGTGTGTGTGAAGATGACTGAGTGGAAACTAACTAAACCAACAAAGGAAAAAAACAAAACAGGATCATACTTGGAGGAGCAGGGAGAGAGAGCGCAAGCCCAAAGAGGTTAGAGGAGCAGTTTGTTAAATACCCAGAGCCCAGGTGGCTCCAATCACACCAGCTCCAATCACTAACGACCCTCCTCTGCCTGCAGGAGGAACCGCCCCTGCACTGCAGAGGAGGAGCCATGACAAGGCTGAAACATGAGGTGATGGCGGCGGATGAATGGGGCTGTGTATTATCATGCTGAAACATGAGGTGATGGCAGCGGATGAATGGGGCTGTATATTATCATGCTGAAACATGAGGTGATGGCAGCAGATGAATGGGGCTGTATATTATCATGCTGAAACATGAGGTGATGGCGGCGGATGAATGGCACGACAATGGGACTCAGGATTTCGGGATTCATACGTTAAGAGCACACCTCTCCAGCATGCCAGTGGCCATCAAAGGTGAGCGTTTGCCCACTGAAGTCGGTTATGACGCCAAACTGCAGTCAGGTCAAGACCCTGGTGAGGATGACGATCATGCAGATGAGCTTCCCTGAGACGGTTTCTGACAGTTTGTGCAAAAATTATTCGGTTGTGCAAACCAATAGTTTCATCAGCTGTCCGGTCGCTGGTCTCAAGCCAGATGTGGTCCTGGGCTGGCGTGGTTTCACATGGTCTGTGATTGTGAGGCCGGTTGGACGTACTGCCAAATTCCCTAAAACAACATTGGAAACGGCTTATGGTAGGTAAATGAATATTCAACAGCTCTGGTGGACATTCCTGCAGTCAGCATGCTAATGGCACACTCCCTCAAAACTTGAGACATCTGTGACATTGTGTTGTGTGACAAAACTTCACATTTTAGAGTGACCTTTTACTGTCCCCCGCACAAGTTGCTCCTGTGTAATGATTATGCTGTTTAATCAGCTTATTGATATGCCACACCTGTCAGGTAGATGTATTATGTTGGCAAAGCAGAAATTCTCACTAACAGGGATGTAAACAAATGTGCAAATAAAAACACACACACTGGTCTCTCTCTTTCTCACACACACAAACACACATACACACACACACACACACACACACACACACACACACACACACACACACACACACACACACACACACACACACACACACACACACACACACACACACACAAACACACTCATACAGGTCTGGGACCAGACTATTGTAGAACCCCACACCACTGACAGTGGCTCCCCACAGGCTTGAGTTAATGTCCTTAATGAGTTCTAACCAACCTGTTGTAACTTGGTATCACACGTTTGGAGCCCAGTGGAAAAGCTTCATCAAAGGGAAGAAATAGAGGGAGCTGCTGAATTAGGAAATTAGACTGCAGGAACCAACTGAGAAGCAACACTAATTAAACATTCTTAGCCCTAACATACCATCTTTAGAACACGGCCCCTTGCCTCTGTAAGCTGACTGTCTCATTTAAACCGCCAATCAGCATTCAAATTGCCATCAATAAATACAATTGTGTTCATTGTCCGTAGTTGAAACAATAACAAAGTGTTTATCGCGCCCCTGTTTTGTTAAAAATCTGAGGAATGAGGCTGGAGACAGTTTACCACTCTCAAATTATAGACAGAGCTATGGATGCAAGGACTGACCATCCATGATATGAACATTTATAGTTTTAACCATGTTTTGAAGTTAAATTGTGTTTATTTACATATACCATGTTTATTAAAAAGATTGGAGTAAAACAAGCTGACCTTTGAGGTTCTGATGGAGTACAAAAGTAGAACTAAACTCATGCGGCATTTATAAGTTATATTCTTCAAGAAACAAAGGGTACATAACTATTTCTGAGTCCAAAAATGGATGTAGCAACTACTAATTGGCCGATTAAATTTAGATTTAGAGTATTTAGCAAAGCTACAGTACTCTGTCACCAAAAGGTTTCCCACAACAGAATCACAGTCTGATACAACACTATGTAGGAACACAGTCTGATACACAGTCTGATACACAGTCTGATACAGCACTATGTAGGAACACAGTCTGATACAACACTATGTAGGAACACAGTCTGATACACAGTCTGATGCAACACTATGTAGGAACACAGTCTGATACAACACTATGTAGGAACACAGTCTGATACACAGTCTGATACACAGTCTGATACAGCACTATGTAGGAACACAGTCTGATACAACACTATGTAGGAACACAGTCTGATACACAGTCTGATGCAACACTATGTAGGAACACAGTCTGATGCAACACTATTGTGTTGAGAGCTGGGAGCTGGGATGGATTTCTGGGCAGAAAACATAAAACACAATGTGGAAATTTAGAGTTTGACACCTCAGGGATCTTGGCAGATGCGGTGTTGTTTTTTTAAAGAGAGATCCTTTCATGGCATTGTGATGGGCTCGTATTGGTCTATGGACAAGGAATGGAAAGATGGGAAATGAACACTGAAAGCTGTCATATTAGCCGTGAAAGCCCAGAAAGTGCTGAGACCTTCTGATCAACATAATAATATGTTAATTCAACCCTAATCTCGCTAGCTCGGCTAACACTGATGTACACGCTGACAACTCTCCACGCACGGATTCCCCCATTCTCCATTCTCACCAGTCCAACAGAGAGAAGGCAAGAGAAGTACCCCCCCTTTCTCCATTCTCACTAGTCCAACAGAGAGAAGGCAAGAGAAGTACCCCCCCTTTCTCCATTCTCACAGAGCTCAGATTAACTTTCTGAGTTTCAACAGTCATAACAAATCACATTCATTAATTTTCTCCCGTTATTATTTTTAAGTTGTCACCGTTTGTATTGGCCGTAGACCTCAAACTTCAGAATTACTTTCAATAATTGAATCATCGATTTATAAAATGTCGCCGAACTAACTAGGTCAAACGAAGAGGTTTATGGGGACTTAAATATATGCTTTAATGATCATCATGTTTTTGTTGTTGATACTTCCTATTTGCCTGAAGGCTGCATGAAGTTGCAATGAATCCATACATCACATTAACATTCACAGTAACTCCCCTAACACTGTTACATTCAAGTTTATCTAATTAATAATTTATTACAACAACAAAAAAAAGCCTAAAAACTAAAGAAACTTCAGATTTATATTGTGGCAAGCCAGGCATAGCAAAAAATGAACGTTAAAAAACATGTTTCACTATAGATTGGAGAGCAGCAAAGCAAATCTCAGCAGCAAAACACATTAGTAGCAAAGCAGCAGCAAAGCAAATCCTTCAAACTATCCTACATTTTACATTTTAGTCATTTAGCAGACGCTCTTATCCAGAGCGACTTACAGTAGTGAATGCATACATTTCATACATTTTTTTTTCTTCCCCGTACGAATCAAACCCACAACCCTGGCATTGCAAACACCATGCTCTACCAACTGAGCCACACGGGATGCTAACAGAAGAATAATGACAGTAGCTATGTAGAAATAAAAACACTTAATCTGTGTTTAACATAAACAACTTTCGAAATAATGTGGTTGCCTGTCCAAGTTCACTTCTTAATTACCTGCCCAAGTTCACTACTTAATTACCTGTCCAAGTTCACTACCTAATTACCTGTCCAAGTTCACTACTTAATTACCTGTCCAAGTTCACTACTTAATTACCTGCCCAAGTTCACTACTTAATTACCTGTCCAAGTTCACTTCTTAATTACCTGCCCAAGTTCACTACTTAATTACCTGTCCAAGTTCACTACTTAATTACCTGTCCAAGTTCACCACTTAATTACCAAGCTGATCTTCGCCTTCCCTCTACATTGCTAAGCATCTCTCTCTCTTTCTCTCTCTGCTTCTCTCTCTCCCCCTCTCTCTCTTTCTCTCTCTGCTTCTCTCTCTCCCCCTCTCTCTCTTTCTCTCTCTGCTTCTCTCTCTCCCCCTCTCTCTCTCTCTCTCTCTGACTCTCTCTCTCTGCCGCTCTCCCTTCGATCTCTCTCTGCCTCTTTCTGTCTCTCTCTGCATCTCTCTCTCCCTCTCTCCCGTTCACGTGTTGCTATGGCTAATTGGTTCTACAGCAAAGGTTTCTGTTCAGTAGCCTGCCTTCCAAACAGCCAGCTGCCTGGCTAAATGAGCTGTGTCCACATAATGACACCAATAAACTGCTGAACTAGGAACCGTAGCTGAAGCTACAAAACCAAACACATAAAATCACACAAATGGGGGGGGGGGTAAAAAAAAGTCTACTGCAACTAACCTAAGATGCTTATTAGAATTTTATGTCATCTTTATTTAACGAGGTTGTTCCATTGAGGACAGAAAACCTCTCTCCCAAGGGAGACCTGGGTGAGATGTTAAGTGATCTCCACAGAAGAATAGAAGTTGTATTTAGTTAATCAGCTGATATTCTCATTGATTTTACTCTTTTTTTTTTTTGGTGACGCATCATTGTACATTCTGCATCATTTAACAGGACTTCAAGACACCAATCCCCAATGCCTTATTTCTGTGTGCCAGGGGGGATATGTATTAGCGCTGCACAGCATCCTTTGGCTCAATCAAGAGTAGTCGGGGTTTCGCCGCTTTCTTCACTATATGCCTATTGGGCCTACTTGCCTTAGCCAATCAGAGGTTGCTAGGCGACTGCTTGCGAGAGGAACTATTTTCCGGGGCCCGAAGGCAAGTCAACTGGTTGATTAAATTAGTCCCATTAGATGTAGTGGGCAGCGTAATGATCCACCTCACAGGCACCACATCACCACCCTCCCTCCACATCATACAGTATTAAAGCTACAGTCCTGTGTTTGTCCTCCACATCATACAGTATTAAAGCTACAGTCCTGTGTTTGTCCTCCACATCATACAGTATTAAAGCTACAGTCCTGTGTTTGTCCTCCACATCATACAGTATTAAAGCTACAGTCCTGTGTTTGTCCTCCACATCATACAGTATTAAAGCTACAGTCCTGTGTTTGTCCTCCACATCATACAGTATTAAAGCTACAGTCCTGTGTTTGTCCTCCACATCATACAGTATTAAAGCTACAGTCCTGTGTTTGTCCTCCACATCACACAGTATTAAAGCTACAGTCCTGTGTTTGTCCTCCACATCATACAGTATTAAAGCTACAGTCCTGTGTTTTGTCTGTGTGTCAACCCCACCACTTGGTTTGGTAGCGTAACGATCAGCCTCACCAGCACCAGCTCACCCACCTCCTCATGCCCAGCACATCACATCACACTGTTATCTGCCTAGCAGTATTACCTAAAGGCACAACATTGTGTGTGTCTGTGTTTCAGCCCGAACGACAGCACAGCCCTGCCATGCACTTGTCTTGATAATGATTACCCTGCATGGCACGGACACCTGATACACGTACCTACCCATTCTCCAACACAGTGAGTCAGCCTACCCAGAGCTAACAACCTGCCTGACAAACGACTACCTGGCTGAAATAATGAACTGCCGAAAACAATGAGCTACCTGGCACACAATGACCTGGCTGGCCTGGCAGATTGACAACGATCTGCCTGGCACACAATGACCTGGCTGGCCTGGCAGATTGACAACGACCTGCCTGGCACACAATGACCTGGCTGGCCTGGCAGATTGACAACGACCTGCCTGGCACACAATGACCTGGCTGGCCTGGCAGACTGACAACGACCTGCCTGGCACACAATGACCTGGCTGGCCTGGCAGATTGACAACGACCTGCCTGGCACACAATGACCTGGCTGGCCTGGCAGATTGACAACGACCTGCCTGGCACACAATGACCTGGCTGGCCTGGCAGATTGACAACGACCTGCCTGGCACACAATGACCTGGCTGGCCTGGCAGATTGGCAACGACCTGCCTGGCACACAATGACCTGGCTGGCCTGGCAGATTGACAACGACCTGCCTGGCACACAATGACCTGGCTGGCCTGGCAGACTGACAACGACCTGCCTGGCACACAATGACCTGGCTGGCCTGGCAGACTGACAACGACCTGCCTGGCACACAATGACCTGGCTGGCCTGGCAGATTGACAACGACCTGCCTGGCACACAATGACCTGGCTGGCCTGGCAGATTGACAATGACCTGCCTGGCACACAATGACCTGGCTGGCCTGGCAGACTGACAACAACCTGCCTGGCACACAATGACCTGGCTGGCCTGGCAGATTGACAACGACCTGCCTGGCACACAATGACCTGGCTGGCCTGGCAGATTGACAACGACCTGCCTGATGCACAATGATCTGGGCCTGACAAACAACAACCTGTCTGAAACAACAAGCCACTAATATGTACATGCCTCTCTGATGGCGTCAAAGATGCCATCTCACATCTGACACCAATCAAAAGTTCCAGTTTAAATGGCAACCTATCACAGTGTAGATTAGTGTTGTACTCCACATCGATGCCATTGACCCCACTCACTCAGCCAGGCTCCTGTAAGGCACATCATTGTTCAGGCAGGTGGTTGTTTCAGACAGGTTGTTGTTTGTCAGACCCAGGTCGTTGTGTGCCAGGCAGGTCGTTGTCAATCAGCAAAGCCAGCCAGGCACATCATTGTTCGGGCAGGTGGTTATAAAGAAGTGTGGGGACCTGCTCTCCTGAAGGAATGGGGTCATGTAACGACCTAAACCCAACACCTGACATATCTTAATTTGATCATCCTGTTGTTGCAGGAATTTTCCTGTACAGCTGGAAATGCTAACTTATAGTTTATTTAAGGTTTAAAAAGGCTTCTTAAATTGAGTAATTTCCAATTTAAAACTTCATTTGCCCTTACGAAAATTGTATCAAACCCACATAATAATACAACATCATTACAACATAATAATGCAACATCATTACAACATAATAATACAACATAATAAAACATAATACAACATAATAATACAACATAATAATACAACATAAAACAACATAATAATACAACATAATAATACAACATAAAATAACATAATAATACAACATAATAATACAACATAATACAACACAATAATACAACACAATAACACATAATAAAACACATAATAACATAACATAATAACACATAATACAACATAATAATACAACATAATAATACACCATAATAATACAACATAATAATACAACATAATTATACAACATTAGTATCCAACATAATTATACAACATAATAATACAACATAATACAACATAATAATACAACATTAGTATCCAACATAATAATACAACATAACAATACAACATTAGTATCCAACATAATAATACAACATAATAACACATAATACCACATAATACAACGTAATAATACAACATTAGTATCCAACATAATAATACAATATAACACATAATACAACATAATAATACAACATAATACAACATAATAATACAACATAATACAACATAATAATACAACATAATACAACATAATAATACAAAATAATACAACATTATAATACAATATAATAATACAACATAAAACAACATAATAATACAACATAATAAAACAACATAATAATACAACATAAAACAACATTATAATACAATATAATAATACAACATAATAATACATTAGTATCCAACATAATAATCCAACATTAGTATCCAACATAATAATACAGCATAACAATACAGCATAACACAGCACTCTAGGCATCTCAACCTCGGCCTTGACTCTCACATGGTTAGTTGGCTCGGAGAGCGAGGCATGAGGTGGCACACAAACTGCTCAGTGTTCTGCGCCAGCAGAGGGCCTGCGCTGCTGCTCATCCACCTCAGTGGAAGTTCCTTGGGAGCCATCTAATACATGAAAATAAGCCCACACTGTGCATGCATTTGTGCACCGGTGTGTGTGTGTGTGTCCAGACTGGGAGGGGGTGTCAAAACTATGAATGGTCAATATTCCTAATCAAAGACACGAACCCACTATCTTCTGACCTCTGGGCGGTAATGATAACCAATACGCTACAATCTCTCCATACAGCTAATGTTACAGCTTCTCATTGGCTTGTAGCTAGCTAGCTACGTTAGCTGCTGGCTAATGTTGGCTAGTTGGCTAGCTAACTGGCAGTAGCAGCCAAGGACATTGCTAGATTGTTTGTGCTTCTTTGTTTGTGCTCTGATTACAAGCAAGTGTCAAGGTCAACAGTTTACACAGATGACTTCAGCCATATGGAAAAACCTTCCATAGCTTCTTTTGAATGTTGCTTGCCTTTCACCCGACTGGTGTTAGCAAATGTTAGCTACTAGCGCTGTTGTTGCTGAGCAACTGAGTTGCTGGACCAACTTTGAGATCGGCTGAAAAAATATGTTAGCATTGTCAGATATGGTATAAAAAGGTAGCACCTCATTTGGTTCTTATTTGCAAAAAAATAGGCATGTAAGAGTGATAAATAATAAATTGTATAAAAACTGTTGCACCTACAAATGTAGTCATTGCGACGATTTTTAAGTTCAATGGTCACTTTATGGGCGCCGCAGTCTTGTTTTAATCCGACGTCTAGAATTTAAGCTAATGTTAGGTTTGGGCAAGACTACCCTAACGCTAACAACCCTTAAAAAAATCTGGTATAGTGGTCCTCGGTAACGGTCGGACTGATCATGAGGAGAGGATTGGAATGTGCTGTGTGTCTTCGATCAAGTTGATTTGCGTATTTTCGTCGACATTGCTGTCATATTTTCTTAGATATGATGATGATAAGGAGATACATTTTACACTGAGCTTCAACCAAGGGCCATACTGTTGTCACACCGACGAATAATAAAACGTTCAACAATGTATTAAAACATTTGCCAAATCAAAGATGCTATATTTTTCAATATTCAATAAATGAATGTAAGAAAAGTGTTAATGAAATCAAAATACTACTCATATTGCAGTGCAAGCGGTAAAGCTTTATGAATGAATGTAAGAAAAGTGTTAATGAAATCAAAATACTACTCATATTGCAGTGCAAGCGGTAAAGCTTTATGTGACGCCAATGGTTGCTTTGCAGCATTTTCCAGATTAAAAATTATCGAGTCTTAAAGGAGGCCTGGGGAAATCCAAATTATTGTAAATATGAAAACTTTGATAAATATTTCTTAATAATGCTTTTAGATACAAATGTCCAATATATGTCAACAATCCTTCCTCCAAATGACCATTTTATGCATTAAATTACATGAAAATCTAAATTTGTTGGTCTGGGTTTCATATGGAATAATTCTGAAATAACAACCTGTCTGATTCCCAATAATCTGGCTGAAAGGCTCTTGGCTGAGTGAGTGGGGTCGATGTCATCGATGCAGAGAACAATACTAATCTATACCGTGAAAGGTTGCCATTTAGACTGGAAGACACTAGTCAAAAGCCTATAGCTGGTCAATTTATTATCAACCCTTCCTGTCTCTGGCTGGAGTCAAACACAATAATCACAATCAATCACAATCAATAATTCTACTGCCTGAGCTATTAACAATGACATGTACTGTTTCCAAACAAACAAAAGGAAGTCTGTGTGGGTTTAAAACTCCCAGAGAGATACTGGTTCACATGTATTTAAAGACTGAGGCAGGGAAAATAAATCTGTCCAATTTAAATTTGAATTGTGAATAACGTAGCGAAATTAATTTGAATTTGATTGTTGTGTTTAAAAAAATAAAAATAAATGTTTACTATGTTAGAAGCCGTAAACAAGATGGTTGATTTAATAAAAAAGAGGCTTCCACTAACTAAATATTCATCTAATGGATACTGGATGCAGAGCAGAAGAGAAGTGTGCTTGGTCAATGTCTGAGCACCAAGATCCGCACCTAGAAATTACAATTATGTCCCTTAGGAAACAATTGAGATAAGATCTCTAAGGCTGAGTACCAGAATTCCTTGAGCAACATTTCCAGAAACTGTTTTCATTCTACCCTCAGCTATCATTCTACTGTCATTCCACTCTCAATACTATCAAGACTGCACGTTAACACAGCAGGTAGAACCTTTGTTGAATGATATCCAGTCAATGGGAGGACCATAAACTATATCATTTATGTTCCACTCCCAACATTCATATTCTCTTATTGGTTTCTTAAAGTACTGTACTACCTTGTTTGTTTACTCTGGCTATCCAAACTCTTTGATGGGGAACTTTGGGTGAAAGCAAAGGTCAGTCAAATATTTGCTTGTTTATGACAGCAGCTCCTCCTCCCACTACAGAAGGAATCAGCAGCTCCTCCTCCCACTACAGAGGGACTCAGCAGCTCCTCCTCCCACTAGAGAGGGACTCAGCAGCTCCTCCTCCTATTAGAGAGGGACTCAGCAGCTCCTCCTCCCACTACAGAGGGACTCAGAAGCTCCTCCTCCCACTACAGAGGGACTCAGCAGCTCCTCCTCCTATTAGAGAGGGACTCAGCAGCTCCTCCTCCTATTAGAGGGGGACTCCGCAGCTCCTCCTCCCACTACAGAGGGACTCAGCAGCTCCTCCTCCCACTACAGAGGGACTCAGCAGCTCCTCCTCCCACTACAGAGGGATTCAGCAACTCCTCCTCCCACTACAGAGGGACTCAGCAGCTCCTCCTCCCACTACAGAGGGACTCAGCAGCTCCTCCTCCCACTACAGAGGGACTCAGCAGCTCCTCCTCCCACTACAAAGGGACTCAGAAGCTCCTCCTCCCGCTACAGAGGGATTCAGCAACTCCTCCTCCCACTACAGAGGGACTCAGCAGCTCCTCCTCCTATTAGAGAGGGACTCAGCAACTCCTCCTCCAACTAGAGAGGGACTAAGCAGCTCTTTCCATGGAGCCCTTGGCTGCTGAGGATGATCTGGCACACACACACACACACACACACACACACACACACACACACACACACACACACACACATACACACACACACACACACACACACACACACACACACACACACAGAGCACACACAGACACACACAGAGCACACACATACAGTACATGCACACACACACACTGCAAGCCTACCCCAGCCGAGTAAGCAGCCAGCTAAATTATTCACAGCCAACACAAAGCAACACCAAGGCCCTTCGTAAATAAAACTGACATCATTTTACAACGATTTCTCACATTGTCTACCTGCTGAATGAGTACCAAGGAGGTACCCATGACAGATTTTTGGGCCCGAAAATCCCAGTGATGCAGCACTGACTGTATAAAAATGACACTTTGCACTCAGTAGAAATAATAACCTAATTGTTTCAGTGCTACATGAGGTGTCTGTGTGTGATTGATCTGTCCGAGTGGGTAACACTGGTTTTATCAACATTATTTCTGTGGATCACATTTAATTCATTTGAGTTCTTATGAATAAACAACACTGAATGTACACAGGCTGGGACAGTTATTCCATTATATGATTTGTCATTCATCAAAAACAAAAACAAAAATGACTTTCTGGAGTTCTGTTTATTTTTATTTTTATGTGCAAACCACCCTTCTTAATCTTGCCATTCATTGTTCCACTCTGTATCTGTACCTCTCTGTATCTCAAATCAAATCAAATGTTCTTTGTCACATACACATGGTTAGCAGATGTTAATGCGAGTGTAGTGAAATGCTTGTGCTTCTAGTTCCGACAATGCAGTAATATCCAACGAGTAATCTAACCTAACAATTTCACAACAACTACCTTAAACGCACAAGTGTAAAGGAATGAATAAGAATGTGTACATAAAAAAATATATGGATGAGTGATGGCCAAACGGCATAGGCAAGATGCAGTAGATGGTATAGAGTGCAGTATATACATATGAGATGAGTAATGTAGGGTATGTAAACATATAAAAGTGGCATTGTTTAAAGTGGCTAGTGATACATTACATCAAGATGGCAAGATTTAGTAGATGGTATAGCGTACAGTATATACATATAAGATGAGTAATGTAGGGTATGTAAACATTATATAAAGTGGCATTGTTTAAAGTGGCTAGTGATACATGTATTACATCAATCTTTCCATTATTAAAGTGGCTTGAGTTGAGTCAGTATGTTGGCAGCAGCCACTCAATGTTAGTGATGGCTGTTTAACAGTCTGATGGCCTTGAGATAGAAGCTGTTTTTCAGTCTCTCGGTCCCAGCTTTGATACACCTGTACTGACCTCACCTTCTGGATGACAGCGGGGTGAACAGGCAGTGGCTCGGGTGGTTGTTGTCCTTGATGATCTTTTTGGCCTTCCTGTGACATCGGGTGGTGTAGGTGTCCTGGAGGGCAGGTAGTTTGCCCCCGGTGATGCGTTGTACAGACCTCACTACCCTCTGGAGAGCCTTACGGTTATGGGCGGTGCAGTTGCCGTACCAGGCAGTGATACAGCCTGACAGGATGCTCTCGATTGTGCATCTGTAAAAGTTTGTGAGTGGTTTTGGTGACAAGCCAAATTTCTTCAGCCTCCTGAGGTTGAAGAGGAGCTGCTGCGCCTTCTTCACCACGCTGTCTGTGTGGGTGGACGATTTCAGTTTGTCTGTGATGTGTACGCCGAGGAACTTAAAACTTTCTACCCTCTCCACTCCTGTCCCGTCGATGTGGATAGGGGGCTGCTCCCTCTTCTGTTTCCTGAAGTCCACGATCATCTCCTTTGTTTTGTTGACGTTGAGTGAGAGGTTATTTTCCTGACAACACACTCCGAAGGCCATCACCTCCTCCCTGTAGGCTGTCTCGTCGTTGTTGGTAATCAAGCCTACCAATGTAGTGTCGTCTGCAAACTTGATGATTGAGTTGGAGGTGTGCATGGCCACGCAGTCTTGGGTGTACAGGGAGTACAGGAGAGGGCTGAGAACGCACCTTTGTGGGGCCCCAGTGTTGAGGATCAGCGGGGTGGAGATGTTGTTACCTACCCTCACCACCTGGGGGCGGCCCGTCAGGAAGTCAAGGACCCAGTTGCACAGGGCGGGGTCGAGACCCAGGGTCTCGAGCTTGATGACGAGTTTGGAGGGTACTATGGTGTTAAATGCTGAGCTGAAGTCGATGAACAGCATTCTCACATAGGTATTCCTCTTGTCCAGATGGATTAGGGCAGTGTGAATTGTGCAGTGTAACTGCGATTGCGTCGTCTGTGGACCTATTGGGGCAGTAAGCAAATTGGAGTGGGTCTAGGGTGTCAGGTAGGGTGGAGGTGATATGGTCCTTGACTAGTCTCTCAAAGCACTTCATGATGACGGATGTGAGTGCTACGGGGCTGTAGTCATTTAGCTCAGTTACCTTAGCTTTCTTGGGAACAGGAACAATGTTGGCCCTCTTGAAGCATGTGGGGACAGCAGACTGGGATAAGGACTGATTGAATATGTCCGTAAACACACTAGCCAGCTGGTCTGCGCATGCTCTGAGGATGCGGCTGGGGATGCCGTCTGGGCCTGCAGCCTTGCAAGGGTTGACACTTTTAAATGTTTTGCTCACGTCAGCTGCAGTGAAGGAGAGCCCGCAGGTTTTGGTAGCGGGCCGTGTCAGTGGCACTGTATTGTCCTCAAAGCAAGCAAAGAAGTTGTTTAGTCTGTCTGGGAGCAAGACATCCTGGTCCGCGACGGGGCTGTTTTTCCTTTTATAGTCCGTGATTGACTGTAGACCATGCCACATACCTCTTGTGTCTGAGCCGTTGAATTGCGACTCTACTTTGTCTTTATACTGACACTTAGCTTGTTTGATTGCCTTGTGGAGGGAATAGTTACACTGTCTGTACTCGGTCATGTTTCCGGTCACCTTAACCTGATTAAAAGCAGTGGTTCGCGCTTTCAGTTTTGCGCTAATGCTGCCATCAATCCACGGTTTCTGGTTTAAGAATGTTTTAATAGACGCTGTGGGTACGACATCGCCAATGCACTTGCTAATAAACTCGCTCACCGAATCAGCGTATTCATCAATGTTGTTGTTCGCCGCAATGCGGAACATATCCCAGTGCACGTGATCGAAGCAATCTTGAAGAGTGGAATCCGATTGGTCGGACCAGCGTTGAACAGACCTGGGCACAGGCATTTCCTGTTTTAGTTTCTGTCTATAGGCTGGAAGCAACAAAATGGAGTCGTGGTCAACTTTTCCGAAAGGAGGGCGGGGGATCGCCTTATATGCGTCGTGGAAGTTAGAATAACAATGATCTAGGGTTTTGCCAGCCCTGGTAGTGCAATCGATATGCTGATAGAATTTAGGGAGCCTTGTTTTCAGATTAGCCTTATTAAAATCCCCAGCTACAATAAATGCAGCCTCAGGATATGTGGTTTCCAGTTTACATAGAGTCCAATGAAGTTCTTTCAGGGCCATCGATGTGTCTGCTTGGGGGGGATATATGTGGCTGTGATTAGAATCAGAGAGAATTCTCTAGGTAGATAATGCGGTTGGCATTTGATTGTGAAGAATTCTAAATAAGGTGAACAGAAGGACTTGAGTTCCTGTATGTTGTTATGATCACACCACGTCTCGTTAATCATAAGGCATACACCCCCACCCTTCTTCTTACCAGAGAGATGTTTGTTTCTGTCGGCGCGATGCATGAAGAAACCAGGTGGCTGTACCGACTCCGATAGCGTGTCTCGAGTGAGCCATGTTTCCGTAAAACAAAGAACGTTACAATCTCTGATTGTCTCTCTGGTAGTCTACCCTTGCACGGATTTCGTCTACCTTGTTGTCAAGAGATTGGACATTGGCAAGTAGTATGTTCGGGAGCGGTGCACGATGTGCCCGTCTACAGAGCCTGACCAGAAGACCGCTCAGTCTGCCCCTTCTACGGCGTCGTTGTTTTGGGTCGCCGGCTGGGATCCGATCCATTGTCCTGGGTGGTGGTCCAAACAGAGGATCCGCTTCGGGAAAGTCGTATTCATGGATGTAATGTTGGTGAGTTGATGTTTCTCTTATATCCAACAGTTCCTCCTGACTGTATGTAATAAAACCTAAGATTACCTGGAGTAACAATGTAAGAAATAACACATAAAAAAACTAAATACTGCATAGTTTCCTAGGAACACGAAGCGAGGCGGCCATCTCTTTCGGCGCCGGATGTATCTGTTCCTCTCTGTATCTGTTCCTCTGTATCTGTTCCTCTCTGTATCTGTTCCACTCTGTATCTGTTCCTCTGTATCTGTTCCACTCTGTATCTGTTCCACTCTGTATCTGTTCCTCTCTGTATCTGTTCCTCTCTGTATCTGTTCCTCTGTATCTGTTCCTCTGTATCTGTTCCTCTGTATCTGTTCCACTCTGTATCTGTTCCTCTCTGTATCTGTTCCTCTCTGTATCTGTTCCTCTGTATCTGTTCCTCTCTGTATCTGTTCCACTCTGTATCTGTTCCTCTCTGTATCTGTTCCTCTCTCTATCTGTTCCTTTCTGTATCTGTTCCTCTGTATCTGTTCCTCTCTGTATCTGTTCCTCTGTATCTGTTCCTCTCTGTATCTGTTCCTCTCTGTATCTGTTCCTCTGTATCTGTTCCTCTCTGTATCTGTTCCTCTGTATCTGTTCCTCTCTGTATCTGTTCCTCTCTGTATCTGTTCCTCTGTATCTGTTCCACTCTGTATCTGTTCATCTGTATCTGTTCCTCTCTGTATCTGTTTCTTTCTGTATCTGTTCCTCTGTATCTGTTTCTTTCTGTATCTGTTCCTCTGTATCTGTTCCTCTCTGTATCTGTTCCTCTGTATCTGTTCCACTCTGTATCTGTTCCTCTGTATCTGTTCCTCTGTATCTGTTCCTCTGTATCTGTTCCTCTGTATCTGTTCCTCTGTATCTGTTCCTCTGTATCTGTATCTGTTCCTCGCTGTATCTGTGCTTTAAATAGAATGAAAGGCACTTATTGATTTTGTTTGTTTTGTTCCAAACCAGCCACCACCACTAACAGTGTTTCATTATGACTGTAATTCTCTCAGTATGTCCTGTCACAGCAGTCATTGGCACTGGAACCCACTGCCTTTCGTTTTATTGACTGCTGCACTGCACATGTACTTAATTATCTCTACACAGCCTCAACTTAACTCTCTATCATCCTCCAGCCTTTCTACCTCTCTGTATCACCACGTCTCATGGCTCAGAGATTATTTAGCTCTTCTGTCGTTTTAATAACCCATGATTTTACCACTTAAGAACCCTCCTGCCAGAAGCTTCTCTCTCGCTGAATAATTTTTCTTTCTCATAAACTCTTGAATTGATACTTTCATGATGTATAAATAGTGTCCGACTTGTAATTTATAGCATGAATATGTTATACGTATCACGTTTGAAGGTAAAAACCCAGGTGCAGACAGTGTCGAAGTAACAAAAGTGTATTAAATCGAACACGGGCAGGCAAAGGTACAGGACGGCAGGCAGGCTCAGGGTCAAGGCAGGCAGAAAGGACAAAACCAGGAAAACTAGAGAACAGGAATTTAGACAAGACAGGAGCAAGGGGGGAAATGCTGGTAGGTTTGAGGAACAAAACAAACTGGCAACAGACGAACAGAGAACACAGGTATATAATGTGATACAATGCAGATATGTATGTATGTATGTATGTATGTATGTATGTATGTATGTATGTACGTGTCGTGTCTTTGGGTACCATTAAACGGAAGATATGTTTATCAATTAGCTCCCTGTAATTATTATCACGCGACTAAACTGATTAATCGTTTAATTGTAATTACCTAGGAGATCGGGGCACCAAGGAGAATATTCAGATTACAAAGCTATAATTTTCCTAATATAACTTTCCTGTACTATAATATTCTATTATAGTACAGGCCGATTATCTTCTAGTTTCAATGGTGTATTTTACCTCGCGTCAAGTCTCATTCCCAAACGTCGTAAATTGTTGTATCTGCACGAACCCAGTCTTTACTAAAATCATCCATACATCAATTGTCTTAAAATCATTTATTTACTACACTAAGTAATTAACAGAAAACATACAAACAGTAATTATCATCACAAAGGATTGGTATAGTAATGTGCCCTAATGGCTAACAAGCATGGGTCATAAACGGTCGGCTAAGAAGTTACACAGAGTTCATTAATATTAACAATTGACAATTGAAGGCTCACTCATTCGGGAAACAATTGCAATCAATCTATATTTACGCTCAGTGTGTCGTTCTGATTCTTGTTGGAGAGTAGTTCTGATGGAGAGTCTCTCTCTCGGTTAGAATGGATCTTTCAAAGCGACATTCATTAATGTCGTCATCGAATGGTTGTTTCGTTGGTCTTCGCGTTCAATGATATAATTTACTTAGCTGCAGACTAATAATTAATATCAAAGACTTGTTCTTATTCTGTCGGTATCAATAGTCTAAAAGTTAACCACGTGGTATGGTTCACTTTCAGTAGAGTACTTGGCTGGTCAAACCTATGGGCCAAACTCACAATGGAGTGGAGGCCTGGTCTGTAGAAATGTAAATCAGGGGGTGTTTTATAGTGCCCATAGAACAGGCTTGTCAAATGACGCCTGGTCCTGTATGTGTCCCTGGGGGCGTGCCTATGACTGAATCAGACTTGGTTACAGAAATACAACTCTATCACATTAACATCAGTACATAGCATCTCAATGTATTACAAATGGCTTTATCCTTATTAATACATTTTATTCAACCATGTGGATTCGAGTCTCATCGCTGAGGCTATCATCTAAACCGTTTTATGGTAATATGGCTATATTGTCTCTTCTGAGTATCACAAAATTGTACCAAGCGGACCAGTTCGTAGCTGGAGTCTTCATCAATCTTCCATATCTTCTCCAGAACACACATGTCGCTCGGTTCTCCAATTCTATGAGTTGGAAGAATTTCCTTTGTCTCTCTATGAAACATGTTGTAGTAGATTCTCCTCTTGGAGTTTTTACAACCCTGGGTTGGGGGGGAAGGTAGGTTGGGTGATGGTACAAAGGGGAGGGGGTCAACTGTCCTTCCTGTACCCAAAGAGGCCAACGTCATGACATGTATGTATGTATGTATGTATGTATGTATGTATGTATGTATGTATGTATGTATGTATGTATGTATGTATGTATGTATGTATGTATGTATGTACAGTTGAAGTCGGAAGTTTACATACACTTAGGTTGGAGTCATTTAAACTCGTTTTTCAACCACTCCACAAGTTTCTTGCTAACAAACTATAGTTTTGGTAAGTCGGTTAGGACATCTACTTTGTGAATGACACAAGTAATTTTTCCAACAATTGTTTACAGACAGATTATTTCACGTATAATTCACCTTCTCACAATTCCAGTGGGTCAGAAGTTTACATATACTAAGTTGACTGTGCCTTTTAACTGCTTGGAAAATTCCAGAAAATGATGTCATGGCTTTAGAAGCTTCTGATAAGCTAATTGTCAAAATTTTTGTCAATTGGAGGTGTACCTGTGGATGTATTTCAAGGCCTACCTTCAAACTCAGTGCCTCTTGCTTGACATCATGGGAAAATCTAAAGAAATCAGCCAAGACCTCAGGAAAAAGAATGTAGACCTCCACAAATCTGGTTCATCCTTGGGAGCAATTTCCAAACGCCTGAAGGTACCACGTTCATCTGTACAAACAATAGTATGCAAGTATAAACACCATGGGACCACGCAGCCATCATACCGCTCAGGAAGGAGATGCGTCCTGTCTCCTAGAGATGAACATACTTTGTTGCAAAAAGTGCAAATCAATCCCAGAACAACAGCAAAGGACCTAGTGAAGATGCTGGAGGAAACAGACACAAAAGTATCTATATCCACAGTAAAACGAGTCCTATATCGACACAACCTGAAAGGCTGCTCAGCAAGGAAGAAGCCACTGCTCCAAAACCACCATAAAAAAGCCAGACTTCAGTTTGCAACTGCACATGGGGACAAAGATCGTACAGAGGTGAAATTATCCTACACCGCACATGAGAACAAACTGAATAGGCAGAGGCTATCTATTTTAACACATTGTATTGCCCAATTAGATGACATGTATGCCGTTTCACCATCTCCGGATATTTATAAGGAGCGTTTAACTTTGCAAGCAGAATTTGACACATTATTAACAGACCAGGTTACTGAACTGCTTGTCAAGTCTAGGAGCACTTACTATGAACAAGGAGATAAAGTCAGTAGATTATTAGCTCGCAAGTTACGTCAACTATCGTCATCACACCAGAATCCTAAAATTGATACATGGTCTGGGATATCATTAGAACCTAGGGGGATCGATGATGAGTTCAAGAGATTTTTTATACTTCTGAAAGTAAAGCGGATACATTGGAATTGTATGATTTCTTCCACTCACTTGCTGTGGCTTCTGTCAGACGGGATTTGGTAAAAAAATTAGAGCAGCCGATCACTGTTAAAGAATTGTCTAATGCTGTCAAATCCCTTCCATCTGGGAGAAGCTCAGGGCCTGACGGCTACTCGGCAGAGTTTTATAAAAAGTTTCTCTCCAAAATAGCCACTATTCTAAGTGAAATGTACAATGAAGCATTTGTAAATGTTGCTCTCCCACAGACTCTCACTCAGGCAACCATTTGTCTTATTCTTAAAAAAAACAAAGACTCTCTTGACTGTGTATCATACTGTCCCTCTAGCCTGCTAAATGTTGATGAAAATTCAAGCCAAACTGCTGGCAATGCGTCTGGAAACAGTCCTCCCATCAATTATCTCTCCGGATCAAACAGGATTTATAAAAAATCTTCAACGATTATTTAATATTATATATAGTCCTTCTGTCGCCAATGCCTCTGAAGCCATTATATCCCTGGATGCGGAGAAAGCGTTTGAACGGGTGGAATGGAAATACCTTTTTTACACTCTAAATAAATTCGGCTTTGGCTCCAAATTCATGACTTGGATAAGACGTCTGTACTCATCACTTCAAGCCTCTGTAAGTACTAATACAACTCAATCAGATTGCTTCCCTTTGCAATGATCGACAAGCCGGGGTTGCCCTTTAAGTCCCTTACTGTTTGCCATAGAACCCCTTGCAATAGGACTTCGCTCCAACCCCCTCATCAAAGGTATAGTCAGATACAGACACGAACACAAACTGTCTTTACATACAGATGATTTATTATTATACACATCCAACCTTTCTGTCTCTGTTCATGCTGCCCTTGCCACTTTCACATCCTTCATCACTTATCAGGGTATGAACTGAATCTCAGTAAAAGCGAATTGATGCCTCTTAAACCACTCGAGTGTTGCTTTAGGGTTAGGTTTCTTGAGGTTTCCCTCAAGAATTTCCCTGTATTTAGCGGCATCCATCATTCCTTCAATTCTGACCAATTTCCCAGGCCCTGCCCGATGAAAAATCCACACAGCATGATGCTGCCACCACCATGCTTCACTGTGGGGATAGTATTCTCGGGGTGATGAGAGGTGTTGGGTTTGCGCCAGACATAGTGTTTTCCTTGATGGCCAAATATCTACATTTTAGTCTCATCTGACCAGAGTCCCTTCTTCCATATGTTTGGGGAGTCTCCCACATGCTTTTTGGTGAACACCAAACTTGTTTGATTATTTTTTCTTTAAGCAATTGCTTTTTTCTGGACACTCTTTCGTGAAGCCCAGCTCTGTGGAATGTAATTTCTTTTAATAAAAAAAACTACCTTTTTTTCACTTCACCAATTTGGACTATTTTGTGTTTGTCCATTACATGAAATCCAAATAAAAATCCCTTTAAATTACAGGTTGTAATGCAACAAAATAGGAAAAACGCTGTCACGTGTGCTGCCTCTCCGGCCTCTAGGTCACCAGGCTACTCATTACGGTGCACACCTGTCACCAACATTACGCGCATAATGATACTCACCTGGACTCCATCACCTCCTTGATTACCTGCCCTTTATATGTCACTCCCTTTGGTTTCTTCCCCAGTCGTCATTGTTGCCGTTTGTCTTTCTTGTTTTGTTCATTTTTTATTAACTCCCTGAACTTGCTTCCCGACTCTCAGTGCACATCGTTACAGAATGACGACTCAAAGGGAAGCATCAGGGAGTGTGTTTTTGTTTTGTTTTGGTGTTGGAGGTGAAGTCGGTCCGGGTGTCCGAACCGGAGCTTCCTGGGAGGCCTCAGCTGAGTTGTCGGGTTCCCCTGTCTCAGCTGGCCCCACAGGTTTCCATGCCTCAGCTGGCTCGATGGGCTCCCATGCCTCAGCGGGTTCAATAGGCTCCCATGCCTCAGCGGGCTCGATAGGCTTACATGCTCCAGGGGGCTCAATAGAATCCCATGCCTCAGCTGGTGAACAGGTTCCCGTGCCGCGACCGAGGCAACCGGGGAGGTTTCAACCGGCTCATCAGGCTCTCAAGCCTCAGCCGGTTCGTCAGGTTTCTGCACCTCAGTGGTCAGCATCCTGCGGTTGAAGCCGCACGTCGGGGAGGGGGTACTGTCACGTGTGCTCCCTCTCCGGCCTCTAGGTCACCAGGCTGCTCATTACGGTGCACACCTGTCACCAACATTACGTGCATAATGACACTCACCCGGACTCCATCACCTCCTTGATTACCTGCCCTTTATATGTCACTCCCTTTGGTTCCTTCCCCAGTCGTCATTGTTGCTGTTTCATGTCGGTGCGCTGTTTGTGTTTCTTGTTTTGTTTATATATATATATATATATATTTTTTTTTTACTTTGTTTATTGAATTTTCAACAGCAGCATTTACAAAATAATTGCACTTGTAAGTTATTTGGTAGTAATATAAAACAACACGTCAAAGACAACAATTCAGCAAAACAAAGAAAGAGACAAACATAAAAAATAAAAAGACAAAAAAAAAATATATATTGATACGGTTGTTACATGTCAACGAGCACAGATAATACAGTCCTTAACATCCGAGATGTCGCGTATACACATACCAGGCCTCTTACATCACCAATATAAATATACATCACTCTGGAACTGCAGGGAAATGTAGTCGTTTAACATAAGAAAAGAAGGGAGCCCACATTGCGTAGAATTTGTCTATAGACCCATTGAGTGTGTGTTGAATTTTTTCCAACTTTACACAATTCAAAACAGATTTAATAATCCAAAGAGCATGAGAAGGGGGTGCAAAGGATTTCCATCTAAGTTAAATTAATCGTCTCGCTAACAAAAGGGACAAAGGCAATTACATCCTCATTCATTTTGGTCAGTTGTATTGTGGGTAAGGAAACCCAAATAGTGCAATAAAAGGGTCTGGTTCGATCTGTGTGACACTTAATTCTGAGAGTGTGTTAAAGATGTCATTCCAGAAACCAACAAGAGTTGGGAAACACCAAAACATGATTAGCAAGAGACTGGTTACATCGCACACAATTAGGGTTCACATCCTTGTAAATCTTGCATTGAATGAGACCATGTCGAGCGCAAATAGAAGAGGTATGTACCCTTTTGCGAGCCCCTCCCCGTAGTTCATCAGATATATCCTCACCCAGTTTCTCCTCCCAAGAGGATTTAATATTGTTTAATGAGATGGTTTGCAGTGAGCAAATTTCAGTATAGATTATTGACATGGTGCTTTTCAGAGTAGGAAGTGGGATAAGAAACGTGTCAAACCACCCTTCCTGTTTCACCAGGAAGTGGGGGGAATCGGGGATCTATGCTGTGGACGTAACTCCGGACTTGTAAGAACCTAAGGAAATGATGTCTGGGGAGACCAAATTTGGCTGATAATTGTTCAAACGTACTAAATGTATTGTTAATATAGAGATCTCTGAATCTTTTAATACCGAGACTAGACCATGTTGAGAAAGCACCATCAACCATAGATGGGGGAAAAGCTGGGTTTGAGGCTACCGGTGCAAAAGAAGAGGTTGTCTGAAACCCAAAGTGGCGTCTAAATTGATTCCAGATCTTCAATGTTGTTTTGACACATATATTTTTTGTGAAGGAGGAGTAAGGGCCTGTAACAGAGGAGTGAGCGAGGGAAGACAAAGATGCCTGTATAGACGAGGTGGCCTCCATCTTTAGCCAAATTGGGGGTGGGAATATCTCTCTGCTATGCAACCAGTACTGAATGATCCTAAGGTTAGCGGCCCAATAATAGAATCTGAAATCCGGTAGACCGCCGTCTGGTTTGGGCCTCTGAAAAAAGCTGTTTTCGTATCCTAGGGGGCTTTTTGTCCCATATAAAAGGTAGAATTAGGCCGTCGATCATTTTGAAAAATGTATTGGGAAGAAAAATCGGTAGGCACTGAATAGAAATATAATTTAGTGAGAGTATTCATTTTAATAGAATTAATTATTGCGACTAAAGAGAGGTGTAGCAAAGGCCAGCATTCCAAATTGTCCATAGTACGGGTTAAAAGAGGAGCAACGTTGGCTTGGAAAAGGTAAAAAGGTCAAATGTAAGGTAAAAAGATGTAAGGTAAAAAGGTAACATGTACCCCGAGATAAATAAAACTACTGTGAGCAATTTTAAATGGCAAGTTATGTAAAGGGGAATTTTTTGCGGCCATATTAAGGGGAAACATTTAAATGTCTTGGAATGGCCTAGTCAAAGCCCAGACCTCAATCCAATTGAGAATCTGAGGTATGACTTAAAAATTGCTGTACATCCGTGGAACCCATCCAACTTGAAGGAGCTGGAGCAGTTTTGCCTTGAAGAATGGGCAAAAATCCTGGCTAGATGTGCCAAGCTTATAAAGACATACCCCAAGAGACTTGCAGCTGTATTTGCTGCAAAATGTGTCTCTACAAAGTATTGACTTTGGGGGGGTGAATAGTTATGCACGCTGAAGTTTTCGTTTTTTTTGTCTTATTTCTTGTTTGTTTCACAATAACAAATATTTTGTATTTTCAAAGTGGTAGGCATGTTGTGTAAATCAAATTATACAAACCCCCCAAAAATCCTTTTTAATTCCAGGTTGTAAGGCAACAAAATAGGAAAAATGCCATAGGGAGTGAATACTTTCGCAAGCCACTGTACACAGGGGACAATGGGGAAGATGGACGACACCTGGAGGAGGGTGGAGACAATCCCAAAGACAGGTGAAACAGATCAGGGCGTGACAATACATGAGATTTTATTCATATAGCAAAGGGATGTAATAGGGATATTGTAACGGTCGTCGTACGTAATGGACCAAGGTGCAGCGGGTTGAGTGCTCATCTTAACTTTGTTGAACACAAACGAAACAAAACGATCGAACGAACAGTGTTGCAGGCTAACACACAGCAGTACAACAACAACTTCCCACAAAGGCACAGGTGAAACAGGGCTACCTAAGTATGACTCTCAATCAGCAACAACGATGTACAGCTGTTCCTGATTGAGAGCCATACCAGGCCAACACAAAGAAATACACAACATCGAAAACCATAGAAATACAAAACAAGAACATTACTCAAAAACCCCAGAACAAATCAATCAAACACCCCTCTTACATAAATACATATACCATTAAACCCCGAACCACATAAAACAAATACCCCCTGCCACGTCCTGACCAAACTACATTAAACAATAACCCCTTATACTGGTCAGGACGTGACAGATATATTCTTTAAATCTGTATTTAATGTAGCACGAAATCCAATTTGCTCTAGGACGGCCATCCTCTGCTCTGCCATTTAACAACATTGAAACAGCTAAAGACTGTTTTTTAAATCTGGAGGAAATGTGTACATCTATCAACAGATGCAACCCATATGGAACCCTATTCCATATATACAGTACACTGCTTTGGACCAAGGCTCATAGGGCATTATAGAAGGCAATAGGGTACTATTTAGGATCCATAGAATGTAAACATCCATCAGAGAGAGTTGTTGTTAGACGTTTATTAAAGAACACCACTGGACTGCATCCCAAATGGCACCCTGTTAACATAAGGCTCTGGTTAAAAGCAGTTCACTATATAGGGAATAGAGTGTGATTTGGAACACACAGGCTAACCATGTTAGCTGATTAAAGGAAGTCCCTGGTCTCTCGACGGCCACTGGCTGACACTCACGTTCCAAGTGGCACCCTATTCCCTATATAGTGCACTACAGACCAATGGGCTTTTGGTTCAAAACTAGTGCACCAAATGGCACCATATTCCCTATATAGTGCACTACAACCCTATGGGCCTTGGTTCGAAAGTAGTGCACCAAATTAGGGAATAAGGTGCCATTTTGGACTCATGTACCACGACACTGGCTGACACTCACATTACAGTGTAATGAAGACTCCAGCCATAATTGAAAGTAACCTACAGACAGACTGGGTCCCCTATTCCCACACCGTATTTCATTATAAACCAAAAGCTAAGGAGGTGAGTGGAGGTGAACAGAGTTTATTGCTGAAGCTTCGTGCTGATGACTCCCAGACCTGGGTTCAAATACGATTTAAAACTTTCAAAATACATTGTCTTTAGTCTGCCTGGAATGCCAGTGGACAGGGTGTGCAATTTGTGGGACTTGTTTAGTGGTTCCATGGCAATGGGAAAGCTCAAACAAGCACAACTAAAGTATTTGAAATTGTTGGAATAATATTTTAATCCAGCTGTGATGACTCACACTAAACTGCTGTATCGCCGAAATGACAAGAGAGGCAGTCACCTCTAATAATGTCCTGGTGAGGTGTTGAACAGACAGACACCTGCGTCAGACAAACAACCAGAACGGTCACTCTTCTTTCTCTGCCACCAGAACACCCATGGCTCTCCATGGGAACAGTAATGTTAAACCCACTGGCTGTCCATGGCAACAGTAATGTTAAACCCACTGGCTCTCCATGGGAACAGTAATGTTAAACCCACTGGCTGTCCATGGGAACAGTAATGTTAAACCCACTGGCTCTCCATGGGAACAGTAATGTTAAACCCACTGGCTCTCCATGGGAACAGTAATGTTAAACCCACTGGCTCTCCATGGGAACAGTAATGTTAAACCCACTGGCTCTCCATGGGAACAGTAATGTTAAACCCACTGGCTGTCCATGGGAACAGTAATGTTAAACCCACTGGCTCTCCATGGGAACAGTAATGTTAGAATTTTCCAGACTCCTCATCTGAGTCAACATTGTGTAGTAAGTATTGGCCTTTTTTGCATATTAAGTAATGTAATTCATACATTTAATTTCAAACAATATCAACAAGTTGGCCATTTGGCATTTCTATTTTAACTCTCAGTCTGTAGAATGGCTGCTTACTAAATATAAGTGCATGTTTGATTGAATTGATCATGGTATAAGCAGCTCTTCCCTTTATAGCAGGGAGTCCAACTCATTCCATGGAGGGCGTAGTGTATGCTGGATTTGGTATTTTCCCTTTCAATTAAGACCTAGACAACCAGGTGAGGGGTAATTAGTGACCTTAATTCTTCACTTAAGTACAAGGGAAGCGTGAAAACCTGCTGACACTCGGTCCTCTGTGCAATGAGTTTGACACGTGCCCTAGATCCTCCATGATGCATCAACGATTTATATATACACTAGATGACTACCAAGGGGGCACTTTTTTGAAGCCACCGTGCCTCCATCTTGGCTCTCCCCTACCGTTTAAAAAAATATTTATCCATAGAAATGAATGTATTAACGTCTACAGTTGTTTACACCACATGTATTCTATTACAGACACCTTAATGCATACTGTTAAATCATGTGAGCTAAACATAAAATAAAAATATATATAAAAAGATTTTCCTTAAAGTATAATTTTTTGAAAGTACTAATGTTACTGTCCCCACTAAAAGAAAATTACATTTTGTCGTTAAAACATTTAAATGAAATGTAGACTTCCATTCATTCCTATGGAGGACTGCTTTTCTGAGGAGTGACAATATGGCCGACCGACCAGTGACTTCAAAGTCTCCCCTTGGGCAAAACATAGCATCAGATATCCAGGGTTTATAGACATCGTTGTGCTGCATGTTGTGATGTTCTAATTAAAGACGACTGGTCTTCATATTTATGCATGTACACACCTACACATGCCCCCCCCACACACACACACAATCCTGATTAAACCTCCCTCTGTCACACACACACACACACACACACACACACACACACACACACACACACACACACACACACACACACACACACACACACATACACACACACACACACACACACACACACTTTCACCTGCCTGATCCAACCCCCATATCCCTAATCTGGCCCCACATCTGCATGTGAAGTAGTCTGGTTGCTTTGGGGGGGGCACTTATCGACGCAACACACCACATCTTAAAGGGGGACACTTATTGGTGCAACCATTACGTCTTCCGGGGAGCCTTATGCATGTAACACATCAACAATGAAAGGCATTTGTTTACGAAGAAGTATAAATGCATTAAATCCAAGGAGCGGACTATACAAATGATTTTATTTTCTGTCATGGTTTTTCCTGGGCAGAGCAGGCTAAATGTCCTTTGTGGTACTCTGAAGGGCATACAAACCAACACCTCACTGGGGATGGGGTTGGAGCTGGAGCTGTAACACTTCTGAACACGCCACACACAAGTCCACTGTGCTTTAATACCATGAAGTCATGCTTTGCTGAACACAAGAGGAAGTCTGTAGTTGCAGAAGAGGCTGTCGCTTTAAATGCGTTTTAGCAATAGCTACCCTGTGTCCACTGCACAGGATGTTGGTAGCACCTTAAACTGGGGAGGACGGGCTCGTGGTAATGACTGGAGTGGAATCAGTGGAACGGTATCAAATACATCAAACACATGGTTTCCAGGTGTTTGATGCCATTCCATTTGCTCCTTTCCTTGACATTTATTATGATCCGTTCTCCCCTCAGCAGCCTCCACTGGTCCAGTGATATTTTGCTAAAGGATGTATTCTACAGGATGAGGTCAAATTGGAACAACAAGCAGCTGTAATTTTTTTTACATTTTTATTCTAAGCTGACAAATGGAATTGTTTTAAAATGGTCAACCTATTAGCTATTTTGAATTTAAGGACCCCTTTAGGTTTAAAAACAATATAAAATAATGAATTTGAACTTTACTACTGTAGCCCAACGAAACACATTGAATAACACATTCATAAATGGCAACAACAACAAAAAGTTTTAAAAAACAATGAATAAGAAACAAGGTTTTGAAGCGTTTGTCCTATATCTAAAAGATATAAGAAAGCTAAGGAAATATATCTCTATATGTATATAGTTTTTGTTACACATATGTAACCCCTTTTTTGGGTAGTCACAAAACGACCTTCCGACTTCCATATTATTTTTTAAACCGTTACCGGTTACCATCAGACGGGTGGGGGTCATAGCAAGACAGAGAACACCATGGTGTTCATGGGAGTCATAATCGTTTCTAGTTTGAACCGGTTGGACGCTACAGACGTCTTTATGAGAAGACCGATTTTCGGGATGTGGACGTGTGAAATCTGCAGATGTGGTGGATTGAGACATATCCAATGGAAAAATAGATAATTATCTCTAGCTTAAGCGGATGGATTTTGAAGGGGATTTCTTTATTATGTTACATAGATTCATCGACTCTAGTGGGTTATGAACTTCTAACAAAACAACCTCTGGAGAAGAGAAGATTCTCCCAGCAGATTTATCTAAGAAGAAAACAGTATACACACGTAGTCAAACGTTTGGACACACCTACTCATTCAAAGGTTTTTCTTCATTTATTTTACTATTTTCTACATTGTATCATAATAGTGAAGACATCAAAACTATGAAATAACACATATGGAATCAAGTAGTTACCAAAAAAGTGTTAAAAAAATCAAAATATATTTGGTATTTAAGATTCTTCAAATAGCCCCCCTTTGCCTTGATGACAGCTTTGCACACTCTTGGCATTCTCTCAACCAGCTTCATAAGGTAGTCACCTGAAATGCATTTCAATTAACAGGTGTGCCTTGTTGAAAGTTAATTTGTGGAATTTATTTCCTTCTTAATGCATTTGAGCCAATCAGTTGTGTTGTGACAAGGTAGTGGTGGTATACAGAAGATACCGCTATTTGGTAAAAGTCCACGCACGCACACGCACACACGCGCACGCATGCACACGCACACACACACACATACACACATACATACACACATACATCCAGGCTGTGTGGACTCTTCCCTCCTCAACTAGTAATCACATTTTAGTTAATCTAATATGCAAACACTTTCTGTTCTGCCTGTATTGAGCCAGCCTGCGTTCCCAAATGGCACCCTGTTTCCTACATAGTGCGTTACTTTTTGACCAGAGAGTTATGGGCCATTTGGGACGCATCCCCAGTCTGTTGTGCTGACTAATCTCCCAGAGGCAGCAGTTCTTGCTGTGAACGTCACAAGGGCTTGAAGTAATTATAGAAAGATAATTATCAACTGACTACGATGATAAGACGTTTAAACAACAACACTGTTTAGCTTCAAAGCACTAAAGCACATTAAATGGAAGGATATTATGGACTGAACAGCAAAACACTGAATAATGGAAAGAAAAAAAAATCATTCATCTATGTGCTGAATTCAGTTTCAGGTTTATGGAAATACGTTATCATAAAACTGAATCATTAATCATTATACTGGTAGTATAGTTCAGTTTCTTAGAATAGAAACAATTTTAGTAAGACCTGAATATGAGAAGTAATGGATTTCGAGTTTGATAAGAGTCTATAAGTACCGGTAGCTTCGCTTACTGCCAAAGTGGCACCTCTGGAGAATGATTACAAAGGTTCCCTAGAAACAGAGAGCTAAAGGGACTATGTCGATCAAAAGGAGATATCTCTTTAAAACCATATGATGGGTGTCCTCAATGATCTTGAAAATGCTGCAGTAATTAGTTTCTTATGCAGAGATGAGAAGTGGAAAGCTCAGATGAGCAAAATGCCAGAGTCACTATGTGGGCCAGCTGCTGTTTTAATATTTTATTTAACTAGTGAGTTAAGAACAAATTCTTATTTACAATGGGCCAATTGTGCCACCCTATGGGACTCCCAATTACAGCCGGTTGTGAAACAGCCTGGAATTGAACCAGGGTCTGTAGTGACACCTCTAGCACTGAGCTGCAGTGTCTTAGACCACTGTGTCAATCGGGAGTGCAGTGGCTCTTCAAGACTCTTCACGACTGTCTTGGTGTGTTTGGACCATGATAGATTGTTGGTGATATGGACACCAAGGAACTTGAAGCTCTCGACCTACTCCACTACAGCCCTGTCGATCAGAATGGGGGTGTGTTCGGCCCTCGTTCTCCGGTAGTCCCCGATCATCTCCTTTATCTTGATCACATTGAGGGAGAGGTTGTTGTCCTGGCACCACACTGCCAGATCTCTGACCTCCTCCCTATAGGCTGTCTCATCATTGTCTGTGATCAGGCCTACCACTGTTATGTCATCAGCAAACTTAATGATGGTGTTGTAGTCGTGCTTGGCCACGCGGTCATGGGTGAACAGGGAGTACAGGAGGGGACTGAGCACGCACCCCTGAGGGGTCCCGTGTTGAGGATCAGGGTGGCATATGTGTTGTTGCCTACCCTTGCAACCTGGGGGCGGCCCGTCAGGAAGTCGAGGATCCAGGTGCAGCTTAGAGATGAGCTTTGAGGGCACTATGGTGTTGAACGCTGAGCTGTAGTCAATGAACAGCATTATCACGTAGGTGTTACTCTTATCCAAGTGGGACAGGGCATTGGGGAGTGCAATAGAGTTTACGTCATCTGTGGATCTGTTTGGGCAGTATGCAAATTGGAGTGGGTCTAGGGTTTCTGGGATGATGGTGTAGATGTGAGCAATGAGCAGCCTTTTTAAAGCACTTCATGGCTACAGACGTGAGTGCTATGTGTCGGTAGTCATTTAGGCAGGTTACCTTTGTGTTCTTGGGCACACGGACTATGGTGGTCTGCTTGAAACATGTTGGTATTACAGACTTGGTCAGGACAGGTTGAACATTTCAGTGAAGATACTTGCCAGTTGGTCAGCGCATGCTCTGAGTACACGTCCTGGTAATCCGTCTGGCCCCACAGCCTTGTGTATGTTGACCTGTTTAAAGGTCTTACTCACGTCGGCTACGGAGAGCATGATCACATAGTGGTCTGGAACAGCTGGAGCTCACATGCATGCTTCAGTATTGCTTGCCTTGAAGCGCGCATAGAAGTAATTAAGCTCATCTGGTAGGCTCGTATCACTGGGCAGCTCATGGCTGGGCTTCCCTCTGTAGTCCATAATAGTTTGCAAGCCCTGTCACATCCAAAGAGCGTCAGAGCTGCTTACGTAGGATTCAATCTTAGTCCTGTATTTACGCTTTGCCTGTTTGATGTTTCGTCAGAGGGGATAGCAGGATTTCTTAGAAGCGTCAGGGTTAGAGTTCAGTCCTTGAAAGTGGCAGCTCTACCCTTTAGCTCAGTGCGGATGCTGCCTGTAATCCATGGCTTCTGGTTGGGAAATGTACGTACGGTCACTGTGGGGACGTCGTTATCAATGCACTTATTGATGAAGCTGGTGACTGATGTGGTATACTCCTCAATGCCACCAGATGAATCCCGGAACCTATTCCAATCATGCTAGCAAAACAGTCCTGTAGCTTAGCATCCGTGTCATCTGACCACTTCCATATTGAGCGAGTAACTGGTACTTCTGCTTTCGCTTTTGTCTGTAAGCAGGAATCAGGAGGATAGAATTATGGTCAGATTTTCCAAACAGAGTGCGAGTGAGAGCTTTGTACACGTCTCCGTGTGTGGAGTAAATACACTGCTCAAAAAAATAAAGGGAACACTTAAACAACACAATGTAACTCCAAGTCAATCACACTTCTGTGAAATCAAACTGTCCACTTAGGAAGCAACACTGATTGACAATAAATTTCACATGCTGTTGTGCAAATGGAATAGACAACAGGTGGAAATTATAGGCAATTAGCAAGACACCCCAAATAAAGGGGTGGTTCTGCAGGTGGGGACCACAGACCACTTCTCAGTTCCTATGCTTCCTGGCTGATGTTTTGGTCACTTTTGAATGGTGGCGGTGCTTTCACTCTAGTGGTAGCATGAGACGGAGTCTACAACCCACACAAGTGGCTCAGCTAGTGCAGCTCATCCAGGATGGCACATCAATGCGAGCTGTGGGAAGAAGGTTTGCTGTGTCTGTCAGCGTAGTGTCCAGAGCATGGAGGCGCTACCAGGAGACAGGCCAGTACATCAGGAGACGTGGAGGAGGCCGTAGGAGGGCAACAACCCAGCAGCAGGACCGCTACCTCCGCCTTTGTGAAAGGAGGAGCAGGAGAAGCACTGCCAGAGCCCTGCAAAATGACCTCCAGCAGGCCACAAATGTGCATGTGTCTGCTCAAACGGTCAGAAACAGACTCCATGAGGGTGGTATGAGGGCCCGACGTCCACAGGTGGGGGTTGTGCTTACAGCCCAACACCGTGCAGGACGTTTGGCATTTGCCAGAGAACACCAAGATTGGCAAATTCGCCACTGGCGCCCTGTGCTCTTCACAGATGAAAGCAGATTCACACTGAGCACGTGACAGACGTGACAGAGTCTGGAGACGCCGTGGAGAACATTCTGCTGCCTGCAACATCCTCCAGCATGACCGGTTTGGCGGTGGGTCAGTCATGGTGTGGGGTGGCATTTCTTTGAGGGGCCGCACAGCCCTCCATGTGCTCGCCAGAGGTAGCCTGACTGCCATTAGGTACCGAGATGAGATCCTCAGACCCCTTGTGAGACCATATGCTGGTGCAGTTGGCCCTGGGTTCCTCCTAATGCAAGACAATGCTAGACCTCATGTGGCTGGAGTGTGTCAGCAGTTCCTGCAAGAGGAAGGCATTGATGCTATGGACTGGCCCGCCCGTTCCCCAGACCTGAATCCAATTGAGCACATCTGGGACATCATGTCTCGCTCCATCCACCAATGCCACATTGCACCACAGACTGTCCAGGAGTTGGCGGATGCTTTAGTCCAGGTCTGGGAGGAGATCCCTCAGGAGACCATCCGCCACCTCATCAGGAGCATGCCCAGGCGTTGTAGGGAGGTCATACAGGCACGTGGAGGCCATACACACTACTGAGCCTCATTTTGACTTTAAGGACATTACATCAAAGTTGGATCAGCCTGTAGTGTTGTTTTCCACTTTAATTTTGAGTGTGACTCCAAATCCAGACCTCCATGGGTTGATAAATTAGATTTTGTTGTCAGCACATTCAACTATGTAAAGAAAAAAGTATTTAATAAAATAATTTATTTTATTCAGATCTAGGATGTGTTGTATAAGTGTTCCCTTTATTTTTTTGAGCAGTATATGTTCTAGAGTTTTTTTTTATGCCTTACGCCTTATGCAGCTCGTTGAGTGCGGACTTAGTGCCAGCATTGGTTTGTGGTGGTAAATAGACAGCTACGAAAAATATATATGAATACTCTCTTTGTAAATAGTGTGTTCTACAGCTTATCATGAGATACTCTACCTCAGGGCTAGGCCGCTTTCTTCTCAATTTCCGCCTGAATGACATGCCCAAAGTAAATAATTGGTACCATATAATATAATTGCATATAATTGGTACCATTGAAAAGAAAACACCTTGAAGCTTGTTAAAATAATGTAGGAGAATATAACACAATAGATATGGTAAGAGAAAATCCAAAGGAAAACCAACCGGAATTTTCTTTTTGAGAGAGACCATGCTTTTACAATGGCAAGTATAAGGGCATACTCAATTCTAGCTCCCAGAATCCAATTCCTATGACTTCCACAGGGTGTCAGCAGTCTATGTTGAAGGTTTCAGGCTTGTAACTTCCAAAACGAATAAGAAATAACAGTTTTAGTACAGGGACACAGTCTTGGAAATTCGTGTTTGGGCACGCCATGAAGACAAGACGCACCTGCTAAAATCGGTTTTCTATTGAACATACTTCTTTCCATAAGAAATATTACAGTTTGATTACATGTTAGGGTATCTGAGGAGTAAATATAAATGTATTTTGACTTGTTGAAACAAAGTTTATGGGTAGATTTTTGGATTCCTTTCTCTGCATGTTGAACGAGTAGACTACTTAAATCGATGGCGCCAACTAAACTGACTGTTTGGGATATAAAGAAGGATTTTATCTAATAAAACGACACTTCATGTTATAGCTGGGACCCTTTGGATGACAAATCAGAGGAATATTTTCAAAAAGTAAGTGAATATTTAATCTCTCTTTGTGAATTTATGAAACATGTGCCGGTGGAAAAATCATTTGATGTGGGGCGCCGTCCTCAAACAATCGCATGGCATGCTTTCGCTGTAATAGCCACTGTAACTTGGACAGAGCAGTTAGATTAACAAGAATTCCTATTACCCATGTGGCCAAAGAGGGCGCTTTTGGTCATTGACTGCAGGAAATTATTCATTTTCCTTGACAACCAAAAGTACTCGAATGCTTAGCAGCACATATTTTTTTTCCAATTCACGCTCTTATCAAGAAAACATCCCTGGTCATCCATACTGCCTCTGATCTGGCGGACTCACTAAACACACATGCTTCATTTGTAGATGATGTCCGAGTGTTGGAGTGTGCCCCTGGCTATCCATACATTTAAAAAATAAACAAGAAAATGGTGCCATCTGGTTTGCTTAATGTAAGGAATTTGAAATGATTTATACTTTTACTTTTGATACTTACAGTAAGTATATTTTAGCAATTACATTTACTTTGGATAATTGTGTTTATTTAAAAACCAAATACTTTTAGACTTTTACTCAAGTTGTATTTTACTGGGTGACTTGAACATTTACTAGAGTCATTTTCTGATAAGGTATCTTTACTTTTACTCCAGTATGACATTTGGGTACTTTTTCCATCACTGCATATTGCACTTTTAACTCTTGCAAGTTTACAACAAATCTTTATTTGGCACTCTTGTCACAGCCAAATTCCAGTGTACAGGAAGTATTCTAAACCTATGATCTTGATTGTATGGATTAGATTAGATCATTAAAAGTCGTAGGCTGCTCCAGTGGGACAAAACATTACATCCATACAAAATGATTGAGGATAAAAAAAAAAGCTTATTTCCATTGTGGTCCTCTGACAGGTAGAGAGCAGGTGAGCAAGACTTACAGACTATACTCAATGCAATTAAAAACAACATCAGTATCATCAATTACAAAGATACACATCTTGCCCTTTCATATCTGCTATGGCTGTTAGTGTAATTGGGAGGGACGGGCACAGAGGGATGCTAGACATTTTCTAATGCTGAACCTTTTTTTTGTGAGTTTGAAGTTCCCTTTTGGCTAGAGAAAGATGATGAGTTTAATAGAATACATAGCTCAGGGGACATGTACTGCCACTGCTCCTACTGAGACAAACCCATCCGAATAAAAGAAGACTCAGTCACTGCTTAGCGCTCAGGGCCCTTACTCTCCTGTTATCACTCTGCAGGGGCCAGAGAAATCTGCCATAGAATAAGGATGGAGGGACGGACACAGAGGGCCACTACTGAGCCCAACTTATCAGATCACACGAAGACACAGTTACATCTCAAGGCCCCACTATCCCAATATCACCTGCTGGGCCAGAGAGAGGAAACTCACACAGAAGGACGAATCTCCCAGCTACCAGACAGAGAAAAAGGCAATTGAGAGATGCGGGAAGGAGAGAGACAGAGAGAGGGGGGAGAGAAACAGAAAGAGGCAGAGAGAGAGAGAGAGAGAGAGATGCTCCCTTATAATAAAATAAATATTTTTGTGAATTAACAGTGGCCCTTGACTCTTTTCCCCTTACTTGCTCTGACTTTAATGAGAGAACAATTCCTTACTATGACTGTGATCTGTGGTTGTCCCACCTAACTACTAACTGTAAGTCACTCTGTTGATAAGAGCCTATGCTAAATGACTAAAATGTGTCAAATGTAAAGTCTCATCCGTTCCAGTGTCTCTGGACGAAAGTACCATCAAATCCCCCGGTCATCCCATCATGCTCTAGGTCATTACTACAGGTCAACAAATTAAAAACCATATGTACACAGTCAGAGGGCTGGGGAGGGACTAGGTCAAATGAAAGAACGAATCCTGAATGGAAGACATCGCCATAAAATGAGTGTCTATAATACGGTTTTATGAGAGAGAGATTCCTTGTAAAGTTTAGTATCCACATTTGTGCAGAAATTCCTTTCGGTATTTCGCTATGACAAGAGCACAAACGAAAAAGCCATTGTCAACTGTCAAGAGAGCAGGAGTTAACAGAGGACTGCTATGGTAACAGTGGTGCTACTATTGCTATGGTAACAGTACTGCTACTACTGCTATGGTAACAGTACTGCTACCACTGCTATGGTAACAGTGGTGCTACTACTGCTATGGTAACAGTGCTGCTACTACTGCTATGGTAACAGTGCTGCTACTACTGCTATGGTAACAGTACTGCTACTATTGCTATGGTAACAGTGGTGCTACTACTGCTATGGTAACAGTGGTGCTACTACTGCTATGGTAACAGTACTGCTACTACTGCTATGGTAACACTACTGCTACTACTGCTATGGTAACAGTACTGCTACTATTGCTATGGTAACAGTACTGCTATACTGCTATGGTAACAGTACTGCTACTACTGCTATGGTAACAGTACTGCTACTATTGCTATGGTAACAGTGGTGCTACTACTGCTATGGTAACATTGGTGCTACTACTGCTATGGTAACAGTACTGCTACTACTGCTATGGTAACAGTGCTGCTACTACTGCTATGGTAACAGTGCTGCTACTACTGCTATGGTAACAGTACTGTTACTACTGCTATGGTAACAGTGCTGCTACTACTGCTATGGTAACAGTACTGCTACCACTGCTATGGTAGCAGTAATAAGGGAAATACTTATTTCCCTCATTAAACTGCAAATCAATTTATAACATTTTTGACATGCGTTTTTCTGGATTTTTTGTTATTATTCTGTCTCACACTGTTCAAATAAACCTAACATTAAAATTATAGACTGATCATTTCTTTGTAAGTGGGCAAATGTACAAAATCAGCAGGGGATCAAATACTTTTTCCCCCCACTGTATCAAGTCTGTAGCTAGGCAGCCTCCTCTCTGTGACAGTGGTGGCTGTTTAACAATCTGATGGCCTTGTTTTTCAATCTCTCTGTCTCAGCTATGATGCACCTGTACTGACCTCGCCTTCTGGATGGAAGCAGGGTGAACAGGTAGTGGCTCGGGTGGTTTGTCATGTGTGCTCCCTCTTCGGCCTCTAGGTCACCAGGCTGCTCGTTATGGCGCACACCTGTCACCATCGTTATGCGCATAAGAGCATAATGACACTCACCTGGACTCTATCTCCCTGATTATCTTCCCTATATATGTCACTCCCTTTGGTTCCTTCCCCAGGCGTTATTGTTTCTGTTTCAGTTTTCTGTCTGTGCGTTGTTTGTGTTTCTTGTTTTGTATTATGTTTCGTTCATTTATTAAATGATTCACTCCCTGTACTTGTTTCGTGACTCTCAGTGCATATCGTTACATGGTTATTGTCCTTCATGAACTTTTTTGTCTTCCTGTGACATCAGGTATAGTAGGTGTCCTGGATGGCAGATAGTTTGCCCCCAGTGATGAATTGTGCAGACCACACCACCCTCTGGAGAGCCCTGCGGTTGTGGGCGGTGCAGTTGCCGTACCAGGTGGTGATACAGCCCGACAGGATGCTCTCAATTGTGCACCTGTAAAAGTTAGTGAGTTTTTTCGGTGAAAAGCCACATTTTTTCAGCCACCTGAGGTTGAAGAGGCGCAGTTGGGCCTTCTTCACCACACTGTCTGTGTGCGTGGACCATTTCAGTTTGTCGGTGATATGATCACCGAGGAACTTAAAACATCGTTGTGGAGGGGGGGGGGTGCTCCCTTTGCTGTTTTCTGAAGTCCACAATCATCTCTTTTGTTTTTCTGACATTGAGTGAGAGGTTATTTTCCAGTCACCACACGCCAAGTGCCCTCACCTCCTCCCTGTAGGCTGTCTCGTCGTTGTTGGTAATCAAGCCTACCACTGTAGTGTCGTCTGTAAACTTGATGATTGAGTTCGGAGGCGTGCATGGCCCCGCAGTCGTGGGTGAACAGGGAGTCCAGGAGGGGGCTGAGAACGCACCCTTGTGGGGCCCCATTGTTGAGGATCAGCGGAGTGGAGATGTTGTTTTCTACCTTCACCACCCGGGGGATGGCCAGTCAGGAAGTCAAGGACCCTGTTGTACAAGGCGGGGCCGAGACCCAAGGTCTCAAGCTTAATGATGAGTTTGGAGGGTACTATGGTGTTGAATGCTGAGATGTAGTCTTACATAGGTATTCCTCATGTCCAGATGGGATTGGGAAGTGTGCAGTGTGATGGCGATTGCATTGTCTGTGGACCTATTGGGGCGGTAAGCAAATTGGAGTGGGTCTAGGTAACAGGTAGGGTGGAGGTGATATGATCCTTGACTCGTCTCTCAAAGCACTTCATGATGACAGAAGTGAGTGCTACTGGGCGATAGTCATTTGGTTCAGTTACCTTAGCTTTCTTGGGAACAGGAACAATGGTGGCCATCTTGAAGCATGTGGGGACAGCAGAATGGGATAGGAATTGATTGAATTTGTCCGTAAACACACCAGCCAGCTGGTCTGCGCATGCTCTGAGGATGCAGTTAGGGGTGCCGTCTGGGCCGGCAGACTTGCTAGGGTTAACACTTTTAAATGTTTTACACACGTTGGCCATGGCGAAGGAGAGCCCAAAGTCTTTGATAGCGGGCTGTGTTGGTGGCACTGTATTGTCCTCAAAGCGCAAAGAAGTTGATTAATTTGTCTGGGAGCAAGACGTTGATGTCCGCGACGGGGCTGGTTTTCTTTTTGTAATCCGTGATTGTCTGTAGACCCTGCCACATACGTCTCGTGTTTGAGCCGTTGAATTGCGACTCCACTTTGTCTCTATACTGACACTTTGCTTGTTCGATTGACTTACGGAGGGAATAACTACACTGTTTGTATTCGGTCATGTTTCCAGTCGCCTTGCCATGATTAAATGCGGTGGTGCGTGCTTTCAGTTTGGAGCGAATGCTGCCATCAATCTACAGTTTCTGGTTAGGAAAGGTTTTAATAGTTACATTGGGTGCAACATCTATCTCGCTCACTGAGTCAGTGTATAAGTCAATGTTATTGTCTGAAGCTACTCGGAACATATCCCAGTCCACGTGATCGAAGCACTCTTGAAGTGTGGAATCTGATTGGTCAGACCAGCATTGGATAGACCTAAGCACGGGTGCTTCCAGTTTTAGTTTCTGCCTATAGGAAGGGAGAAACAAGATGGAGTCATGGTAAGATTTGCCAAAAGAAGGTAGGGGGAGGGCCTTGTATGCATCGCGGAAGTTAGTGTAGCAGTGGTCGAGCCTGTCAAGTGTGCTACTCGCTCGTGTACTGCAATCAATACGCTGATATAATTTAGTTGGCCTTGTTCTCAGATTAGCTTTGTTAAAATCCCCAGCTACAATAAATGCAGCCTCAGGATATATGGTTTCCAGTTTACATAAAGTCCAGTGAAGTTCCTTGATGGCTGTTTTGGTTTCTGCTTGCGGGGGGATATACACGGCAGTGACGGTAACCATGGAGAGTTCTCTTGGGAGATAATATGGTCGGCATTTGATTGTGAGGAATTCTAGGTCAGGTGAACAAAAGGACTTGAGTTCTTGTATGTTGTTACAATTACACCATGAGTCGTTACCAGAGAGATTTTTGTTCCTGTCAGCGCGATGCGCTGAAAATCCCGTTAGCTGTAAAGACTCCGACAGCATGTCCCCAGCTAGCCATGTCGCCTTGAAACAGAGAATGTTACAATCCCAGATATCTCTCTAGAAAGTAACTCTTGCCCTAATTTCGTCGACTTTGTTAACTAGGGACTGGATATTAGCGAGTAATATATTCGGAAGCGGTGGGTGGAGTGCGCGCATCCGAAGCTTCACTAGAAGACTGCTCCGGCACCCTCTCTTCCGACGGCGTTGTTTTGGGTCGGCCTCTGGAGTCAGCTCAAATGGGAGGTGCAGACAAAGGTTCCGCTTTGGAAAGTCATATTCCTGGACGTAGTGCCGGTTGCGCTGGTAAGTTGATGTCTCTCTGATATCCAATAGTTCGTCCCGGCTGTATGTAATAACACTTAAGGTTTTCTGGGCTAACAATGTAAGAAATAATAATACATTAAAAAAACAAAATACTGCACAGTTTCCTAAGGACTTGAAGCGAAGCTGCCATCTCCATCGGCGCCATCTGCTACTACTGCTGTGATAACAGTACTGCTATTACTGCTAAGAGGAATGGGCCTGATTTTTGTGTGTCCACCACACTGAGGTAGTGGCTACAGTGTATGTTCTGGGGGAAGTGTGGTGGATAGTCTGGGTGACCATGAACCTTTAGCTCCTACTTCTCTATTGTGGGACGGTTGTTTGTATGGTATTGTCAATGGTATTGCATGCCTATGATAGTTTTTTTTAAGACAAGGAAAGAAATACCCCCCCCTTTGGTTAATACAAAAAAAATGAAGAAAAATCCCTGATTTTATGTAACATATTGTGGTTAATAGAAAATAAAATAAATGTGAGTCTTTGAGACTTTTTTCCCAAGATTACAACTATTTTCCTCAATCTGTTTCCTTGCCATGGCACTTCAGAGTATCGCCATACTAGTGCAAACCTGTCTAGACTGAACCAATCAAAAGGAGTCTGACTGGACAGCTTAACTCTATCAGAGGCATGTAGGCTAATAAGTCCACCCTGATAGAGTAGTGTTGCCAGGTAAAGAGACAGGGCAATAAGCCTGTCTTCTGGTACAGTACCACCCGAGCAGGGACAAATTCCCACCTGAACTGAAGCACTCTGTCACACAGAACAGAACAGTGGGAGCTTTATTATTGGCTGAACAACTACAGGCACCATCTCTCTCAGACATGTCTTGTGTCTGGGCTAGAGGAATTCCATGCACTGGGGGAAATAAGAGTTCTGGTCTCTTACAAGTGTGTGAGTGGTTGAGTGTTATATAGTGACATTCAACTTGTCATTAGGGACTGTATGTTATTGATAATGAGGCATATCTGGGAAAAAAAAAATGATTTCTCTGAAATGAAAATTGATGGCCCTCCCTTCAGTAAAAAAGATTTTTACCTCCCTCCCCGATGATCGGAGCTCTTCTCCACGGATGCATCCACCTCAACTTCCAGGAGTTCCCTCCCCTTTTCTTCAATTTTCGCCTAAAATGACATACACAAATCTAACTGCCTGTAGCTCAGGCCCTGAAGCAAGGATATGCATTTTCTTAGTACCATTTCAAAGGAAACACTTCGACGTTTGTGGAAATGTGAAAGGAATGTAGGAGAATATAACACATTAGATCTGGTAAAAGATAACACAAAGAAAAAATCCACCAATTTCTTTTGTATTTTTTTTGCACCATCGTATTTGAAATGCAAGAGAAAGTTCATAATGTATTACTCCAGCCCAGGTGCAAGTTATATTTTGGCCACTAGATGGCAGCAGTGTATGTGCAAAGTTTTAGACTGATCAAATAAACCATTGCATTTCTGTTCAAAATGTTGTATCAAGACTGCCCAAATGTGCCTCATTTGTTTATTAATAACTTTTCATGTTCAAAACTATGCACTCTCCTCAAACAATAGCATGGTATTTTTTCACTGTAATAGCTACTGTAAATTGGACAGTGCAGTTAGATTAACAAGAATTTACACTTTATGCCAATATCAGATATGTCTATGTCCTGGGAAATGTTCTTGTTACTTACAACCTCATGCTAATCGCATTAGCCTACGTTAGCTCAACCATCCTGCAGGGGTCCCACCAATCCTGAAGAAGTTTTTAACAAAGCAGGCACATATCATCAGGAATGCACTTGTAACTTTTTTACATTTGGGAAACTATACTTTTCTAATTTAAGACACTGGGACAATTGTGTGCTGCCCTGTAGGACTCCCAATCACAGCCGGTTGCAATACAGCCTGGATTCGAACCAGGGTCTCTGTAGTGACACCTCTAGCACTGATATGCAGTGCCTTAGACCGCTACACCACTCAGGAGCTGTTGAAATGTCGATTGTCAATTGATAGTGACAGAATCATTACTTCCCAAGCAAACGTTTTGTCTGAATGTCATAGAGACCAACCCAAATGTATCCCATACGTATCGGAGTCACGTGGGGTAAAGTGTTGTTATAGATCGCTTTATATAATCAGGTCTATGCTTTTAGCCATTTTCTTTAACAAAAGCCGCAAATACCCTTTAAATTAGAGCCCTGGTTTTAACTTAACACATCAATCTCTTCAATGACACTGAGATACTTAAAGGGTGCATGCTGACTGAAGGAATTGGCTGACAAAATCTATATAGATAGTAGACTAAAATGTAATCTGTCAATCAGGTAGGTTTACACCTTATTTTTTTTATCAAACCCCATACTGCACATACTGTATATAGACTTTTTCTACTGTATTATTGACTGTATGTTTGTTTATTCCATGTGTAACTCTGTGTTGTTGTATGTGTCGAACTGCTTTGCTTTATCTTGGCCAGGTCGCAGTTGCAAATGAGAACTTGTTCTCAACTAGCCTACCTGGTTAAATAAAGGTGAAATATATATTTTTTTTTTTAAGTAAAAAAAGGAAGAAATAGGCTCCAACACAAAGCCCTGTTGTTAGTAGCCTAAAGTCAAATAAAAATGAAGACTGTTGAAATTAATTAGGTCTTCTTGAATTAGCCTACTTTCAGCAGCCATGCGCTGTCCATCTCCGCGGCTGAAGCTTCACAGTAATGTATGTAAATGACTAGAATATGGCTTATTGTGAGGTCAATAACTCCGATAAATAGCTTCATTATGCGCAACAAAATATATTGTTTATATTAAATTCAATTATGGCAATAGCAAACTTACCTCTCCTCTTTACGCTCTCCCCTTCTAGCAGAACAGGAGTAGGTCTAGTGCGCGTGCACAGATATTAGCATTTTTTGCCTCCTGAAGTGCCACTGTACACAGCACAGTCATTGGTTAGGCAGCACCAAAGAGTTTACATCATCAAGAGCAGGGCAGGCCTGAGCTCATGATTGGAAATACCTATCCATTGTAGTGTGTAATGCAGTTAGTTTTATATAAATCATCTCAACAGCCAAAAAAAAACTCTGGAAGGAAGTACATTTTCTATAGAAATATAACTTCGCCCTGTGCTTCTCCGAGCAAGCTCTTCATACAGCCTAGACCTGTAGTATAGTCCAGTCTTTCTCAAACATTTTGGTGCCAGAGACACCCAAGAGGTGGCAAGGTGTTTTCAAAAGCCATATTTTGATTTTGTTGCAGTAAGAGAGGAGAAGCTGGTCTCACATACTGTAAGTAGGTAAAATGAAAGAGGATTAATGTCTTCACTGTCATCTCGCAGAGTTGCTGGTATTCTCGGCTGCTGAGCAGACAGAATGTGGACAGGCGCATCTCATTAACACAAGTGCTTAGACCTTGATCACAGGACAGCTCCAATAGTTTATCACCAAGAGTCGGTGACATGGTGTGAGTCTCTTCAGTGCAGGTGAACGGATTAAGCATCCACTGCTTTCCGGGGCGTGGATCAGATTGTGAGGGGAAGTAATCCTCGAACTTGAGCAGAGTTTTTCTCAGATGTGACCCCATCTTTACGCATGTGATACATGTCAACATCAACCTCGTCAGCCAGAGCTGAGAATAGGGGAAATATATAAAAAACGCCTCTATCCACTTGGTCTCTCCAGACACCCATCTTTTTCTTGAAATCGGCATGATCAAAAATATTTTGGTTTATCCTTGAAATGTGGATGTTTGTTTCTAAATGTCTGCACATTTTTGTTGGCTTCATAGCACCGTTACTGAGCCAAATCTGATATATCACACAGGACAGTTTTGGCGGACAGCTGTTATTTGAAACAAATCCACTCGGTCTTTCCAGACACCCAGCTTTTTCTTGAAATCTGCAATTTTATCATTTGCTTGGAAAATGTAACTTGCGCGTGCATCCCTGCATGGATAGGTTGAGCAGAAGTCTCATTGGTAGGTCTACAGATCCCGATACAACGGTCCAATCATAATCCATGTCCAATCATATACTCATTCAGAACACGGAATATTTCACCTGCAGTTGTATTCTGAGGGAACTCTTTGCAACAAAGAAATTATTCTCCTGTCTCCGGGTTACATCTTCAAACTAAGGGCAACCATGGCATCCATGACAGGGAGAAGCTTCCAACTATGATGTATACGTGTACGATAGTCTAGTTAGCTACATCTTTAGATAGAGAATAATTTTTTTAGATATTATGCGATTCTGATTTTGACAAAGTCGTTTTCATTTCAAGTTAAAGTGTACTGTTTGCTAGCTAGTTAACATTAGCTGGCTGGCTCTTTAGCTAACGTTACGTGTATGACTTTATTATTCATATCTCAGAGCAATTTGCTTGGCTAGTTATAGCCTGATGTTAGCTAGCTAACATTGACCTGGTTCATGCAGGATAGTAATGTCATGAGTTGGGATTACGGTTGTTGTTTACCTAGCTAGCTAGCTACATGTCTTAACAAAAATCTCAACTATGCAAGTAACCATATCAGGAGCGTTCGTAAATTCAGTCTGATCATCTACAACAATTTCAGTGTGCCAGAGCGCAGAATAACTGATGCATTTGCGAACGCTCAATTTCTCGCATGGAACGGCCTTCGTTTCTCAGAACAAGAATATATTGACGAGTTTCAGAAGAAAGGTCTTTGTTTCTGGCAATTTTGTGCCTGTAATTGAACACACAAATGCTGATGCTCCAGATACTCAACTAGTCTAAAGAAGGCCAGTTTTATTGCTTCTTTAATCAGGACAACAGTTTTCAGCTGTGCTAACATAATTGCAAAAGACTTCTATATTGATCAAAGTTTATGATGAGTATGTATGTAATATGTGTGCTCATTGTGCTCATTCTCCGGTAGGTTTGGAGGGAAAACATTTTTCAACATTATGCGCCAATGTAAAATGCTGTTTTTGGATATAAATATGAACTTCATCGAGCAAAACATACATGTATTGTGTAACATAATGTCCTAGGAGTGTCATCTGATGAAGATCGTCAAAGGTTAGTGCATCATTTAGCTGTGTTTTGGGTTTTTGTGATGCATCTAGTTGCTTGGAAAATGGCTGTGTGATTATTTTTGTCAATGTACTCTCCTAACATAATCAAATGTTATGCTTTCGCCGTATAGCCTTTTTGAAATTGGACGATGTGGTTAGATTAACGAGAAGTTTATCTTTAAAATGGTGTAAAATAGTTGATTGTTTGAGAAAATGGAATGATGAGATTTTAGGTGTGTGGCGCTCTGATTTTCCACTAGCCTACATTTCCTCCAATATATTTTTCCCAATGTCTACACTGTATTTCAGATCAATTTGATGTTATTTTAATGGATCAAAAATGTGCTTTTCTTTCAAACACAAGGACATGTCTAAGTGACCCCGAACTTTTGAACGGTAATGTATACAAGAAGCGACATTTGGATTGAAAACCAATTTGATGTGCGGGCTCTGTCTAAAACCTCCATGTGATTCAATATCTTCTTTCTTAGATTCCATGTGTGACAGTATAATAGGAACGTGGGATTTCACTGATCTTTGTAACAGCAGCCTAAAACCTCTCAGCAAGCATCCTCAACTGAGGGCATGACCAGCTTTTCAACTATTGTGAAAGCAGCCTGACACTTGGAAATGTTATGAGAGTAAGTATGAAGGCTTCAGTAAACTCTTGTTGTCTGGGAAAGTATTCTGCAGAATTTTTGTTTGGTTAGTCATCTATTTTTTTGGTGAAAAATAAACAAACAATATTTTGTACAATATGTTTTTAACTTTTTTTTGTACAATTTTTACATAAACAATATGACATTTAATTGATTACAAATGACATGACCCTCCCCTGACAAAAAAAAGTTATAAATACTAAACTCTCCCTGACTGAAATTGAAAAAGCATGACCCTCCAATATTTCCTCCTTTTAACTACTGTGTATATTTCGATCTCTTCCTTACAATGCCTTTCCATATTTACTTATTCATTTATGAAATAACGTATTGGCCAGGATTCAACCCGACTGCGGGATGATGACGATAGTCAACAATGTTGCTTTTAAAGGCAATGTTCCTGCGTTTGAGAAGATCTCATTCACAGTGAACACTACATATACATGCTCAATCGGACATTGCCTTTATAAGCCACATTGCCGACAGCCCGCCGTTGTGTGTCATGGTCCTGGCAAATCCAAACATTGTGAGTCAGCGTTGAATATTTCTGAGAAGGCTTTAATATATTATAATATATAATTGTCACACATTGATCTGTTTTACCTGTCATTGTAATTGTCTCCACTCCAGGTGTCGCCCATCTTCCCCATTATCTCCTGTGTATTTATACCTGTGTTCTCCGTTTGTCTGTTGCCAGTTCGTCTTGTTTGTCAAGTCAACCAGCGTTTTTTTGTATAAGCTCCTGCTTTTCCCCAGTCTCTCTTTTCTTGTCCTCCTGGTTTTTGACCCTTGCCTGTCCTGACCCTGTACCCACCCGCCTGACCTCTCTGCCTGCCCTTGAGCCTGCCTGCCGTCCTGTATCTTTGCCCCTGTTGCTCTAATAAACATTGTTACTTCGACACGGTCTGCATCTGGGTCTTACTTTATCCTGATAATAATAATATATTTTACAGACGCTTTTATTCCAAAGCGACTTAAATCAGCAAGTGCACTCAACTTTCATATGCTTAAAAGGTTTTATCCATCTTTCATATGGTTAAAATGTTTTATCCATCTTTTATATGGTTAAAAGGTTTTATCACACCATCTTTCATATGGTTAAAAGGTTTTATCCATCTTTCATTCCTTTTATTTCTCTCCCACCTTGCCTACATTTCCTCCAATATATTTTTCCCTTACAGCGCATTTTATCCATCACGCTAACCTTTTGACCCCTCTGTCCTGCAGACTCTCAAAGCCGGTATAGCCATGTTACTCTGCTGCGTCCAAAATGGCACCCTATATAGTGCACTACAGTGTATTCGGAAAGTATTCAGACCCATTCACTTTTTACACATGTTGTTACGTTACAGCCTTATTCTAAAATGGATGAAAGATATTTTTTTCCTCATTAATTAATGGGTTTTTTTCTCACATTTTTGCTAATTTATTAAAAATAAATCAGTGAAATATCACATTTGCAAAAGTATTCAGACCCTTTACTCAGAACTTTGATGAAACACCTTTGGCAGTGATTACAGCCTTCTTGGGTATGACGCTACAAGCTTGGCACACCTGTGTTTGGCAAGTTTCTCCCATTGATCTCTGCAGATCCCCTCAAGTTCTGTCAGGTTGGATGAGGAGCGTCGCTGCACAGCTATTTTCAGGTCTTTCCAGAGATGTTCGATTGGGTTCAAGTCCGGGCTCTGGCTGGGCCACTCAAGGACATTCAGAGACTTGTCCCAAAGCCACTCCTGCGTTGTCTTGGCTGTGTGCTTAGGGACGTTGTTCTGTTGGAAGGTGAACCTTCTCCCCAGTCTGAGGTCCTGAGTGCTCTGGTGCAGGTTTTCATCAAGGATCTCTCTGTACTTTGCTCTGTTCATCTTTCCCTCAATCCTGGCTAGTCTCCCACCCACAGCATGATGCTGAAACCACCATGCTTCACCTTAGGGATGATGCCAGTTTTCCTCCAGACGTGACTCTTGGCATTCAGGCCAAAGAGCTCAACATTGGCAAACTCCAAGTGGGCTGTGCTTTTTACTGAGGCTCTGAAAACTGGCCTTCTTTACTGGCTCTACCATAAAGGCATGATTTGTGGAGTGCTGCAGAGATGGTTGACCTTCTCAGCCTCCAAATCTCCCATCTCCACAGAGGAGCTCTCTCAAAGTGACCATCGGGTTCTTGGTCACCTCCCTGACCAAGGCCCTTTTCCCCCGATTGCTCAGTTTGGACGGGCAGCCAGCTCTAAGAAGAGGTTCCAAACATCTTCCATTTAAGAACAATGGAGGCCACTGTGTTCCTGGGGACCTTCAATGCTGCAGATCTGTACCTTCGACACAATCCTCTCTCGGAACTCTACGGACAATTCCTTGGACCTCACGGCTTGGTTTTTGCTTTGACATGCACTTTCAACTGTGGGACCTTATATAGACAGGTGTGTGCCTTTCCAAATCATGTCCGATCAATTGACTTTGCCACAAGTGGACTCCAATGAAGTTGTAAAAAAATATAGAGGATGATCAATGGAAACAGGATGCACCTGAGTTCAATTTCGAGTCTAACAGCAATGAGTCTGAATACTTACGTAAATAAGGTATTTCTGTTTTTTATTTGCAATAAATTTGCTGACATTTTTAAAAACCTTATTTTTATTTGTAATTATGGAGTATTTTGTGTATATTGATGAAGAAAAAATGTAATTTAATCAATTTTAGAATAAGGCTGTAACGTAACAAAATGTGGAAAAAGGGAAGGGGGTCTGAATTCTTTCCGAATGCAATGTATATAGGGAATAGAGTGCCAGTTGAGACTCTTTGTTCCTACTGTCTCACTAGTCATGTCTAGCACCTCTCTTTCTCTGTCTCTCTCTCTCTCTCTCTCTCTGTATCTCTCTCTCTGTCTCTCTCTCTCTGTGTCTCTCTCTCTGTCTCTCTCTCTCTCTCTCTCTCTCTCTCTCTGTCTCTCTCGGTCTCTCTCTCTGTCTCTCTCTCTGTCTCTCTCTCTGTCTCTCTCTCTTTCTCTCTCTCTGTCTCTCTCTGTCTCTCTCTCTGTCTCTCTCTCTGTCTCTCTCTCTGTCTCTCTCTGTCTTTCTCTCTGTCTGTCTCTCTGTCTCTCTCTCTCTCTCTCTCTCTCAAGGGCTTTATTGGCATGGGACACATATATTAACATTTCCAAAGCAAGTGAAGTAGATAGTAAACAAAGTGAAATAAACAATAAAAATCAACAGTAAACATTACACTCACAGAAGTGTTGTAAAAAAATAAAGATATTTCAAATGTCATATTATGTCTGTATACAGTGTAATAGTTAAAGTACAAAAGGGAAAATAAATAAAAAACTGGAAAACTGGTCTGCCCTCTATCTGTTTAGAGCTCAGGTGTGACTCAGTCGGTACAGCAAAAGCTTGAAAAGGTTTTTTTGAATGGGATTTCACAGCGTCAGTTCAGAACATTTACAGTCACTTCTCAACATGCAAAATCATCTGGGATATAATGGTGTGGTTTAAACAGTGAGTGGGTCTGAGCTGGAGAGAGAAAGAGAAAGATGGACAAAGGATAAAGAGAAAGCGAGAGGGGGAGAGAAACAGAAAGATGGACAGAGATAAAGAGAGGGAGTGAAAGAGAGAGGTGGGAAGAGAAAGAGAAAGACAAAGAGACAGAAAGAGAGGGAGAAAGAGAGAATAATGGAGGGAAAGAAGGAATGATACAACATCAAACAGTGATGTCTCTCTGATTAATAGTAGTAATAAAAACCAGGACTATGACCACAGCTGTCCTGTCCTCCCACCCATGCATGCACACACACACACAAAATCTCTCGCCGACTACTCCAGACGTCACGTTTTGATTGGTTCTCATATGCACGCTATTTGCATGCGCAACATCCCCCACTAGAAAGGTAAACAAGCCAAGCTAAAGTTTGGCTAGCTGGCTAACTAGCATGGCTAACTAAAATTGTGGTGAGTAAAACTATGGGGAGCTTTCTGAAAAGGAGATAGAGAGACGACTTCTGACACAAAATTGAAGCATTTCAAGCTTTTGTGTGAGGGGAGGATGTATTAGCAGTCTTGACAACAGGCTTTGTGGAAAAGCCTCATTTACCAGCTAGCTAGCTAGTTCTAGAAGCAAGTAAAATAGCCTCTAAATCTGACAGTCGTGTCCCCAGCTAAAGGTTGTGGTGGACAGAGGACTAAATCCACAAGGCAACAGCCCTGGGTCTCACAGCGGTGGTTGTGGAAGAAGTCAAGAACGCTATATGGATGGGTACATATGACCTTGTCCTCGGAAGTCCGGAGAGCTGGTTGGGTAAGACCGGGAGCGATGTGTTGGCCTCAGTCCTATAAAGCTCCACAATCGTCAGAATTCAGAAAGTCAGAAAAAAATGTGTGTGATGATTTATGCACCCTATTCATGACGTTGCAAACAATGTGGCAAACAATGTCCAAACTCCAAAGGTGTGTGCTAGCTAGCTAACTACTATGTGTGCTAGCTAGCTCACTACTATGTGTGCTAGCTAGCCAACTACTGTGTGTGCTAGCTAGCCAACTACTGTGTGTGCTAGCTAACTAACTACTGTGTGTGCTAGCTTGCTAACTACTGTGTGTGCTAGCTATCTAACTATTGTGTGTGCTAGCTTGCTAACTACTGTGTGTGCTAGCTTGCTAACTACTGTGTGTGCTAGCTAGCTAACTATTATGTGTGCTAGCTAGCTCACTACCGTGTGTGCTAGCTAGCCAACTACCGTGTGTGCTAGCTAGCCAACTACCGTGTGTGCTAGCTAGCCAACTACCGTGTGTGCTAGCTAGCCAACTACCGTGTGTGCTAGCTAGCTAACTACTATGTGTGCTAGCTTGCTAACTACTGTGTGCTAGCTTAACCCGGAAAGGGCTGGGGGCAGTCCAATATAAAACAATAAATCAGGATTCGTTCAAATTTAAACAGGGATATCCATCCAGCGTACGGCGTCGCCTTGAAGTCTGAGGGCACAGCCCTTTCATTATGAAGGCTTTGCGTCAACGCATCAACGCAGCCATTTCAGACTATCTGAAAATGTAATAAAGGGTTTTCCTTTTTGTTTTGTTCTTTGTTCCTTGCAATATAAATCAGCTACGACCGACATGGTGGTTGGAAAAGATTGATGGAGTTTAATCCCATAGTCCAGGCCTCAGCCCCAGTGTAGAGGTTAATCCCATAGTCCAGGCCTCAGCCCCAGTGTAGAGGTTAATCCCATAGTCCAGGCCTCAGCCCCAGTGTGGAGGTTAATCCCATAGTCCAGGCCTCAGCCCCAGTGTGAAGGTTAATCCCATAGTCCAGGCCTGAACCCCAGTGTGGAGGTTAATCCCATAGTCCAGGGGAAATTGATATAGTGACACCAGTCACATTTAGTAGATCCTTTACTATGTGATATAGCTATGAATAACGATGACAGTCTCAGCAGCGAAACTGTTACGTTTAATGTACCTGGTCAACTAAACAGCTAATAGTCAAAAAATGTTATCATCAAAACCAAGGATGTCTGTCATTGAAAATGAGCCCATTAATAACGTGCCTATATTTATACTGCTGTGTATGATAACAGGCTTTGGGGTGAAACTCTGATATGTTATGTACCCTTATAGTACCCTTAACTAAAATGCTAATAGTCAAAAGTTATATTTAACCATCACCCGCTTGAAGTAGGGTATCATCCTCCTAAAAAAAAAAACAAGGACGTCTGTCATTGAGAAATATGACATTAAAATGTGTCTATATTTACACAGCTGGGTATTCTGATAAATCACCTAGCCGCTGTAATTACACTGAGCCAGCTTTCCAAATAGAAACCTATTCCTCATAGCACCCATAGGGCTCTGGTTAAAAGTAGTGCACTATATAGGGAATAGGGTGCCATCTGGCATGCAGACGGTGAGTGTCAGAGAGGAGAGGAGAACACCACCAGATGGTAAGAGAGGTTAAAGGATATTTTTGGGGGAAGCAGCGGAGGCCTGTAACATCCCTCCTGTGGATGTATGCTGCTCAATGACCTTCTGTAGTGTAGTACTGGATATCTAGTATACTGTACACGAGTCATAGTTTTCATTTCTGTTATCAGTGGAGCGTGAACATTACTTCAGTAACACAAATGGTGTGGTAATGGGATAATCTGCATGATGTGTAATTTATACCGTTATTCATTCAGAATTACAGAATTTGATGCCAATGATAATACTTTTTTCGGAAAATTCGTTTTTTAGGAAAGTTACATTTTAAACAATGTTGTTGCCACCAGTAAAAACGATGTCTGTTCTCAAGCATGTTGAAGAATGGTGCAAAAAAAAATAAAAAATTGAAGAATTCAAGGCAGAAGTCAAAACAGGTATGAGCGGATAAGCGGAGAGACTGAGTGTGAAATAAGGGTTTATTTATTCTGGTGGAAGGATAAGACAACGTAGCCGTTAACCATACGGAATTGCAGAATCCTGACAATGTCAACATCTTCTAAATGAGATTTGTTTAAGTGCCCTTGCCACAAGGAGAAGGATGTCTGTTCACAGGCAAGTTGAAGAAGTGAAAAATATTAAAATGTCAAGATATGTCATGTTTTTCTTGTTTATGTATTAACCTGCTGCCTGGCGACTGCTGCCCGGCGACTGCTGCCCGGCGACTGCAGACGGAAATTTGCATATTTTCTCAAGTGTACTGAGTATTCGGGATTTGTTGTACATTGTCCCTGTTCAGATAAAACTGATTATGATGTGGAGCAGCACATTCAGTGCACCAGCATGGGAAGAACAGCATGCTGGGTACAATATGACATTACTGTAGAGGAAGAAACAGTCGCTTCTACTGGAATGGTCACTAAATTATTCACAATTCTGTTTGGAGAAATAACATTGGCCACAGCTAGCTGAATAATGATATCCACTGCTGATTGTGGACAGTGACTATTTCATCATGTCTTTTTCTACCATGACAGAACCAACATATTGAGCCATGCCAGAACCAACATATCAGATCATGGCAGAAGCAACATATTGGATCATGACAGAACCAATCTTTGAACCATTGCAGAACCAACATATTGAACCGTGACAGAACCACATATTGGATCATGACAGAACCAACATATTGAACCATGCCTGGTATTTGGTGCTGCTGTTGACATGAGGCACACACACACACACACACACACACAGCCTAAGGCCTCAACAGACAGGTGAGGAAAGGAGAGAAAGGGAGGAGAGGAGAGGAGAGAAGGGGAGGAGAGAAGGGGAGATGTCTTTACAATTACAAACAAAATATTTTAATTTACTTCCATTACCAAGGACCATCTTGAGCACAACAGTGTGAATAGTAAATACAGCAAACATATATTTGCTTCCCAAATGGTATTCTCTCAACCAGCTTCACCTGGAATGCTTTTCCAACAGTTTTGAAGGAGTTCCAACATATGCTGAGCACTTGTTGGCACTTTTCCTTCACCCTGCTGTCCAACTCATCCCAAAACATCTCAAATGGGTTGAGGTCAGGTGATTGTGGAGGCCAGGTCATCTGATGCAGCACTCCATCACACCATCACATGAAGGCCTGGATTCTTCCATCATTCTTTGTGGTCAAATATCCCTTACACAGGCCTGGAGGTGTGTTGAGTCATTGTCCTGTTGAAAAACAAATGATAATCCCACTAAGCGCACACCAGATGGGATGGCGTAGAATGCTGAATGCTGTGGTAGCCATGCTGGTTAGGTGTGCCTTGAATTCTAAATAAATCACAGACAGTGTCACCAGCAAAGCACCCCCACACAATCACACGTCTTCCTCCATGCTTCACAATGGTAACTAAACATGCGGAGATCATCAGTTCATCTACTCTGCGTCTCACAAAGACACGGAGGTTGGAACCAAAAATATCAAATTTGGGCTCATCAGAACAAAGGATAGATTTCCACCGGTCTAATGTCCATTGCTCGTGTTTCTTGGCCCAAGCAAGTCTCTTCTTATTATTTGTGTCCTTTAGTAGTGGTTTCTTTGCAGCAATTCGAACATGAAGGCCTGATTCACACAGTCTCCTCAGAACATTTCAAGTTGAGATGTGTCTGTTATTTGTACTCTGTGAAGCATTTATTTGCACTGCAATTTCTGAGGCTGGTAACTCTGATGAACTTATCCTCTGCAGCAGAGGTAACTCTGGGTCTTCCTTTCCTGTGGCGGTCCTCATAAGAGCCAGTTTCATCATAGCGCTTGATGGTTTTTGCGACTGCACTTGGAGAAACTTTCAAAGTTCTTCAAATGTTCCGGATTGACTGACCATCGTGTATTAAAGTAATGATGGACTGTTGTTTCTTTTTGCTTATTTGAGCTGTTCTTGCCATAATATGGACTTGGTCTTTTACCAAATAGGGCTATCTTCTGTATACCACCACTACCTTGTCACAACACAACTGATTGGCTCAAACAAAAAAACAAAAATCCACAAATTAACTTTTAACAAGGCACACCTGTTAACCTCTCTGGTGTAGGGGGCAGTATTTTGACATCCGGATGAAAAGCGTGCCCAAAGTAAACTACCTGTTACTCAGTCCCAGAAGCTAGGATATGCATATAATTGGTAGATTTGGATAGAAAACACTCAAAAGTTTCTACAACTGTTAAAATAATGTCTGTGAGTATAACAGAACTGATATGGCAGATGAAACCTCGAGGACAAACCATCCCAAAAAAAAGAATTCAGCCTACGACTGTTTCCAATGGCTGTCATGTTTATTATGAGGTGACGTCCTCCCAGATTGCAGTTCCTAGGGCTTCCACTACATGTCAACAGTCTTTAAAAAGAGTTTCAGGCTTGTTTTTGGAAAAATTAGCTAGAATTTGTAGTTTTTCTAAGTAGCTCCCATTTTGGCTGTAGTGTTTTCATGCGCGTGGATGAGAGCGCGTTCTTTGTTGTTTATCTCCGGTAAAGACGATAACGATTCTCCGTCTTAAATTTAATTGTTTATTTACGTATTAGGGTACCTGAGGTTTGATTATAAATATTGTTTGACTTGTTTGGAGAAGTTTATTGGTAACGTTTGGGATTCATTTTGTATGCATTTTGAAGGAGGGAAACTGGTGGATTATTGACTGAAGCGCGCCAGCTAAACTGAGTTTTAGGGGATATAAAGAAGGACATTATCGAACAAAATGACCATTTGTGATGTAGCTGGGACCTTTTGGAGTGCCAACAGAAGAAGATCTTCAAAGGTAAGGCAGTTATTATATCGCTATTTCTGACTTTAGTGGCGCACCTGCCTGGTTGAAATATGTTTTTCATGCTTTTGTGTGCGGGGCGCTGTCCTCAGATAATCGCATGGTGTGCTTTTGCCATAAAGCCTTTTTGAAATCTGACACAGCGGCTGGATTAACAAGAAGTTAAGCTTTATTTTGATGTATGACACTTGTATTTTCATGAATGTTAAATATTTATATTTCTGTAATTTGAATTTCGCGCTCTGCAATTTCACCGGATGTTGGCCAGGTGGGACGGTAGCGCCAAGAGTGTGCAAAGCTGTCATCAAGGCAAAGGGGGGCTACTTTGAATAATCTCAAAAATAAAATATATTTTGATTTGTTTAACACTTTTGTGGTTACTAAATGATTCCATATATGTGTTATTTCATAGTTTTGATGTCTTCACTATTATTCTACGTTGTAGAAAATAGTAAAAATAAAGAAAAAGCATTGTAAGTGAGTAGGTGTGTCCAAACTTTTGACTGGTACTGTATGTACACACTTGACTGTAAGTCACTTTGAAGAAAAGTGTCAGCTAAATGGCATATTAGAATATATTATGGAGAAGTATGCTTGCCGTACTTATTTAAAATGTACAAACCTCTTCTTCCAGAGATATATGGGAATCTCCTTTTCCTCCAGAGATACTATATGGGAATCTCCTCTTCCTCCAGAGATACATAGGAATCTCCTCTTCCTCCAGAGATATATAGGAATCTCCTCTTCCTCCAGAGATACATAGGAATCTCCTCTTGTTTATCATGCACCTGTTTTTACCATATTTTCTTTTCCTACGATTTTCTTTGACTCTCCTCCTCCTCCTCCTCCTCCGTCTCCTCTTCCTCCTCCCCTCTGTAATCCATCTAGTCTGCTAGCTGGAGAGATCTGATATTTATTATCTCCAGACCGAAAGGATCTGCCTACAAGGTTTGACATTGAAGAATAAACTCAATTAGATTTGGGCAGGTATTATCTGTTAGAGAGCAGAGAGGATATTGCCAAGAGGGTAAACAACAACAAAAACAACAAGGAAGAGAAAACTAAATAATCCTCCAGGGTTTATCCTGGGAAATGGGTTTAAACCTGAGGGTTAATTTGACCACGAGATGAAAGGAATTTAGCATGTTTGGAAAACAAGATGGTGGAATTAACTTGACCAGCCCATTATCTTGAGCCCTTGAGATCTTACAGTAACTACTTCGAGGAAGGACGGGAGATTGGAAATTCAAATTTTCCAACTTGGTTCTAGTGGTCTACACAACATTCCAAAAGATCTCAGAGTCAATATTAGAAATATTAGAGGAGTTTTTTGACAGACAACCTTATAAGATCCGTATCTCACCTGTCATCTTGGTTCTGTGTTATTCTAGGATGTGAGTTATACAGAGGCAGACCAAGAGATGAAACCATGTGCTGCATCACTACAGTAAGAGAATAGATACATAAACTACAGACAATGAAAGATTGTCATAACAACATCATAACAATGTCTTGGCCATCATAACAACGTCTTGGCCATCATAACAACATCTTGGCCATCATAACAACATCTTGGCCATCATAACAAAGCCTTGGCCATCATAACAACACCATGGCCATCATAACAACACCATGGCCATCATAAGAACAACCTTAGCCATCACAACAATACATTGGCCATCAAAACAAAACATTTGCCATCATGACAACATCTTGGCCGTCATAACAACATATTGGCGACATAACAACACCTTAGCCATCATAACAACACCTTGGCCATCATAACAACACCTTGGCCATCATGACAACACCTTAGCCATCATAACAACACCTTGGCCATCATGACAACACCTTAGCCATCATAACAACACCTTAGCCGTCATGACAACATATTGGCCGTCATGACAACACCTTGGCCATCATAACAACACCTTAGCCGTCATGACAACATATTGGCCATCATAACAACACCTTGGCCATCATGACAATGCCTTGACCATCATGACAACATATTGGCCATCATGACAACATATTGGCCATCATAACAACACCTTGGCCATCATAACAACATCTTGGCCATCATAACAACACCTTGGCCATCATAACAACATATTGGCCATCATAACAATGCCTTGACCATCATGACAACATATTGGCCATCATACCAACACCTTGGCCATCATAACAACATCTTGGCCATCATAACGACACCTTGGCCATCATAACAACACCTTAGCCATCATGACAACATATTGGCCATCATAACAATGTCTTGGCCATCATAACAACATCTTGGCCATCATAACAACACCTTAGCCATCATAACAACACCTTAGCCATCATGACAACATATTGGCCATCATAACAATGTCTTGGCCATCATAACAACATATTGGCCATCATTACAACATCGTGACCATCATAACAACATCTTGGCCATCATAACAATGCCTTGGCCATCATAACAACATCTTGGCCATCATAACAACACCTTAGCCATCATAACAACACCTTAGCCATCATGACAACATATTGGCCATCATAACAATGTCTTGGCCATCATAACAACATATTGGCCATCATAACAACACCTTGGCCATCATGACAATGCCTTGACCATCATGACAACATATTGGCCATCATGACAACATATTGGCCATCATAACAACACCTTGGCCATCATAACAACATCTTGGCCATCATAACAACACCTTGGCCATCATAACAACATATTGGCCATCATAACAATGCCTTGACCATCATGACAACATATTGGCCATCATAACAACACCTTGGCCATCATAACAACATCTTGGCCATCATAACGACACCTTGGCCATCATAACAACACCTTAGCCATCATGACAACATATTGGCCATCATAACAATGTCTTGGCCATCATAACAACATCTTGGCCATCATAACAACACCTTAGCCATCATAACAACACCTTAGCCATCATGACAACATATTGGCCATCATAACAATGTCTTGGCCATCATAACAACATATTGGCCATCATTACAACATCGTGACCATCATAACAACATCTTGGCCATTATAACAATGCCTTGGCCATCATAACAACATCTTGGCCATCATAACAACACCTTAGCCATCATAACAACACCTTAGCCATCATGACAACATATTGGCCATCATAACAATGTCTTGGCCATCATAACAACATATTGGCCATCATAACAACACCTTAGCCATCATGACAACATATTGGCCATCATAACAATGTCTTGGCCATCATAACAACATATTGGCCATCATAACAACACCTTAGCCATCATAACAACACCTTAGCCATCATGACAACATATTGGCCACCATAACAACATCTTGGCCATCATAACAATGCCTTGACCATCATAACAACATCTTGGCCATCATAACAACATCTTGGCCATCATAACAATGCCTTGGCCGTCATAACAACATCTTGGCCATCATAACAATGTTTTGGCCATCATAACAACATCTTGGCCATCATAGCAATGTTTTGGCCATCATAACATTATCTTGGCCATCATAACGACATCTTGGACATGATAACAATGTCTTGGCCATCATAACAATGCCTTGACCATCATAACAACATCTTGGCCATCATAACAACATTTTGGCCATCATAACGACATCTTGGACATGATAACAATGTCTTGGCCATCATAACAATGCCTTGACCATCATAACAACATCTTGGCCATCATAACAATGCCTTGGCCATCATAACAACATCTTGGCCATCATAACAACACCTTAGCCATCATAACAACATCTTGGCCATCATAGCAATGTTTTGGCCATCATAACAACATCTTGGCCATCATAGCAATGTTTTGGCCATCATAACATTATCTTGGCCATCATAACGACATCTTGGACATGATAACAATGTCTTGGCCATCATAACAAAGCTTTGGATTGTTGATTATTGTCAAAATTCATCAGCCTCATCTTTGCTACTGTTCTGAAGCTTGCACCACAATATGACTGAATTATCATTTTGGAGATCTTTCAAAGTACATCACCTGAATTCATATTCCCTCCCATCCCATCTAAGGCTCTACACCAAGCATATGTTCTATTCATGACATGTACGTCGGTAATGGGACCCTATTCTCTATGTAGTAATCTACTTAGGACCAAAGTCCTATGAGTTCACTATATAGGGAATGGGAAGCCATTCTGGACACAGTCCTGGTATTACTGTAACACTGTCAATACATTAGGTCTCGTGCATATAGGGTGCCATGTAAAGACACTAGGCACATGCTGTGTGTAACCAAACAGGCTGTTTAGTTTCAGGTTCAGATTGTGGCTTTGCATAATTGAACATGGCAGCTGATTGTGTCCCAGATAGCATCCTATTCCATATAGTGCACTACCTTTGACCTGAGTCCTGGTCAAATGTACTGCACCTTTTAGGGAATAGGGTGCCATTTGGGATCCAATCTGGGAACCAAGCTACCTGGCCGCTTTCTGGCAGTTCTGCTGTGATGTATGTGTGTGTGTGTGTGTGTGTGTGTGTGTGTGTGTGTGTGTGTGTGTGTGTGTGTGTGTGTGTGTGTGTGTGTGTGTGTGTGTGTGTGTGTGTGTGTGTGTGTGTGTGTGTGTGTTTCACTGCTGTTAGTGTCCACTCTCCTGTAGACTAGAAGCCCTCCTGATCTCTAGGGTCACATGCAGGCTTTCCCTTAATTACTGCATCAGTATTACTGCACACTCTTCACACACACACACACACACACACACACACACACACACACACACACACACACACACACACACACACACACACACACACACACTCCTCACAGACACAGACACACACACATCCCTCTGTTGGTAGGAATGGACACAGCTTAATACCACTGACTGTCAGTTAGCACTGAATCCAACGCTGCTTACAGAACAACAAGGGAGGGTTACCATGTACAGGATGCTGGGTATCACGTAGGAATCAGATGGCATACAGAATCAAACTAAAGGCTCAATCTCTGAATCAAATGAAAATGAAAATTCAAGTGTTTTTTTGTTGAACAACCATGTCTTGGTCCTCCAAATAAATTGTTCAGTCCCAAACTACAACGCGAAATCCAAATAATACAACTGCAAGAAATGAAAGGAATGATTTGACCAGCTCAGTTGTTAGTCTGTATGATCCAAAGGAAAATAGTCCACAGGGGAAAAAGCCTAAATATAGAGCCTTCAAAAAGTATTCACACCCCTTGACTTTTTCCACAATTGGTTGTGCCACTGACCCACACAATACCCCATAATGTCAAAGTTGAATTATGTTTTTAGACATCTTTACAAAGTAATGAAACATTTAAAGCTGTTTAGAGTCAGTAAGTATTCAATCCTTTTGTTATGGCAAGCATAAATAAGTTCAGGAGTAGAAATGTCACATAATAAATAATAGACTCACTCTGTGTGCAATAATAGTGTTTAACATGATTGTTTAATGACTATCTCATCTCTGTATCCCACACAGACAATTATCTGTAAGCTCCTTCAGTCGAGCAGTGAATTTCAACCTTCTACACTTTGGTTCCTAGAAGTCTATAGTCTACACAAAGGAAACATATCTTGATGATCATTACAAAAATCCCTCGTTAATCTTTTAAAAAGTTACAGCTTTGTATAGGAGTAAGAAACTAGGCTATTAAACTGGAATCAGTTTCAGAGTTACAAACATTTCTGCATGTTGTCAGAGAGACAAAGAGGCAGGCGGAGGAGGATTTTGTCTTCCCAAAATCTGTCCATGTTAAGCAGATAATTAATTATTAAGCAATTGAGGAGGTTTTGTGTGGGGACAATGAGAGAGTGTTGTGAATTTAGTCAAGATAAACATGAATTGCTATTTTGATGTGTGAGGTTTATTTGATCTAATTGAAGTTCCGTAATGCTTAGGTTTTTAACCAGTGTACCGCCATAACTGTGAGGTGCGTGAAGTCCCGGCAACTTTGAGAAAAAACACATTCCATCGGAGTTGTCCCTGTTGAAATTCGAGATGATCTATGCATATTCATGAGGCTAGCATAGTATCTCACTCTCCACTGAATACAGACAGTTGACGTTAACACCCCTCATCAAATATTCAAAAAAAAAAGTATTTGAATAACGTGATGTATCCACCAATCCAAAGTGAGGAATAGGCGGGAGCTTGACATCGCCCGCCGTTTCACTCTGTGGCCAACGAATCCCATTGTTAGGGCGGAGACATAAGCATCTCATCATTACATCCAGTATTTCTGATGTTGTGCAGGCAGTCAAGATGGCTTTCCCATTCCTCACACAACCACTTCCTGTTTCAGTCTAACCAGGAAAGATGCAACTAGGGAGTGACCGGAGCGAAGCCCACAGCCAATACATGTATCAAGGAACCATGGAAACCTGTGGGTTAAAGCATTGTTTCCCATTACTGGACCTGGGGACACAAGGGTTAGTGTTAACCCTAACTCTAACTCAGTGTTAGGAAACACTGGGTGACAGTGTATTTGAGCTCCACAAAGCACGTTCACAAGAAGATGTGAAGGTGTAGCTTATTATAGGACAGGAATTAGCGTAGCCTGTTACTGGACCCATATTTATATGTCTTGATATTCTCTTTAAATCAGAGAAGGGCTTATAGGTGGAGCCTATATGCTATATAACTGTACGTCTAGGGAAGAATCAGATGAAATAAAAGTTCATCTGTGGCTGCTGTCCCTAGTCCTCTTTGTGCAATCATGTGAGTGTCACATTCCTGAGAGATGCCAAGGTATAAGTCATGTTGGTTTACCCTGAACTAAAGTCTGGCATTATTGGTCAGATGCTCGATGAAGTTCCGGGGTCCATATGTGTTAACAGAAGTGATAGAACTACGATCGGAACCGGAACACAGAGCTCCACCCTTTCTCTTTGAAAGTTACAGGCATGTCTATGGCGCCAAATGTCACCCACCCCTTTCCCCGAAATTCAGAAAGATGCTAACACCAACAAAATTGTGATTTGTCTAAAGCACCGGTGGTAACGCTACTCGTTATCTCACATATCCAATTCTATAATGACAGATCTACACTACCATTTATGTTTACGTAGTCTGCCCCCCCTCCCCCGGAGAGATTGACGTCTAATTTACTATAGAACCTAAGTACACTTTTGACCGATTAAAGATTGAGCATAAATCTAAAATACATGTCTGTTGTATATGGGAGAAAAAGATGAGAGGTTATTCTGTGACTGTAAATGAACAGTCCTCATGTGTTATGTGAGTGTGTTGTAGTAAATCTATCTTAGTGTGTTGTATAACATTCCACCATATTGGAACCAGCACTTACACCACATTCCCTTGGCCAGACTATAAACACGGGACACCTTGCTTTCTAGATAAGGGGAAAGAGGGGGACAAGTCATTTGTTGAGTAATAAAAAAAATATAATATAAACTCAGCAAAAAAAGAAATGTCCCTTTTTCAGGACCCTGATAATTCGTAAAGATCCAAATAACTTCACAGATCTTTCATTGCAAAGGGTTTAAACACTGTTTCCCCATGCTTGTTCAATGAACCATAAACAATTAATGAACATGCACCTGTGGAACAGTCGTTAAGACACTAACAGCTTACAGACAGTAGGCAATTAAGGTCACAGTTATGAAAACTTAGGACACTAAAGAGGCCTTTCTACTGACTCTGAAAGACACCAAAAGAAAGATGCCCAGGGTCCCTGCTCATCTGCGTGAACGTGCCTTAGGCATGCTGCAAGGAGGCATGAGGACTGCAGATGTGGCCAGGGCAATAAATTGCAATGTCTGTAGTGTGAGACGCCTAAGACAGCGCTACAGGGAGACAGAACAGACAGCTGATCGTCCTCGCAGTGGCAGACCACGTGTAACAACACCTGCACAGGATCGGTACATCCGAACATCACACCTGTGGGATAATGCCACCAGCCACACAGCTCGTTCTGTGCGTGATTTCCTGCAAGACAGGAATGTCAGTGTTCTGCCATGGCCAGCGAAGAGCCCGGATCTCAATCCCATTGAGCACGTCTGGGACCTGTTGGATCGGAGGTTGAGGGCTCTCCCCATTCCCCCCAAAAATGTCAGGGAAGTTGCAGGTGCCTTGGTGGAAGAGTGGGGTAACATCTCACAGCAACAACTGGCAAATCTGGTGCAGTCCATGAGGAGGAGATGCACTGCAGTACTTAATTCAGCTGGTGGCCACACCAGATACTGACTGTTACTTTAGACTTTGACCCCCTCCTTTGTTCAGGGACACATTATTCCATTTCAGTTAGTCACATGTCTGTGGAACTTGTTCAGTTTATGTCTCAGTTGTTGAATCTTGCTTATGTTCATACAAATATTTACACATGTTACATTTGCTGAAAATAAACGCAGTTGACAGTGAGAGGACGTTTCTTTTTTTTGCTGAGTTTATGTATGGTGGGAATTGTCCAGCCTGCCAGGGCTTTGCAATGTCATACTGCTGAAGAGAGAGAGCCAACCTGAGTTCAAATTATTATCTGTAATAATTGAGCTTGTATGGCTTAATGGACCTATAGAATAATGCCAAAACTGTAAACAATGCCCATCTGCCCCTCCAGGCAGGTTAAAGCAAATCCTCAAAGTGTTTGTAAGATATCAAGCAGTATTTTAACCCAGGTCTCCTGCTAGAGAGAGCCCTGAACATTCACAGAAAGATATACAGTTGAAGTAGGAGGTTTACATACACTTAGGTTGGAATCATTAAATCTCGTTTTTCCACCACTCCACAAATTTCTTGTTAACAAACTATAGTTTTGGCAAGTCGGTTAAGACATATACTTCGTGCATGACACAAGTCATTTTTCCAACAATTGTTTTACAGACAGATTATTTCACTTATAATTCACAGTATCACAATTCCAGTGGGTCAGAAGTTTACATACACTAAGTTGACTGTGCCTTTAAACAGCTTGGAAATTCCAGAAAATGATGTAACAGCTTTAGAAGGTACTGATAGGCTAATTGACATCATTTGAGTCAATTGGAGGTGTACCTGTGGATGTATTTCAAGGCCTACCTTCAAACTCAGTGCCTCTTTGCTAGACATCATGGGAAAATCAAAGAAATCAGCCAAGACCGCAGAAAGTAAATTGTAGACCTCCACAAGTCTGGTTCATCCTTGGGAACAATTTCCAAACGCCTGAAGGTACCACATTCATCTGTACAAACAATAGTATGCAAGTATAAACACCATGGGACCACGCAGCTGTCAAACCGCTCAGGAAGGAGACGCGTTCTGTCTCCTAGAGATGAACGTGCTTTGGTGTGAAAAGTGCAAATCAATCCCAGAACAACAGCAAAGGACCTTGTGAAGATGCTGGGGGAAACAGGTACACAAGTATCTATAGCCAAAGTAAAACGAGTCCTATATTGACATACCCTGAAAGGCTGCTCAGCAAGGAAGAAGCCACTGCTCCAAAACCGCCATAAAAAAAGCCAGACAACAGTTTGCAACTGCACATGGAGACAAAGATTGTACTTTTTGGAGAAATGTCCTCTGGTCTGATGAAACAAAAATAGAACTGTTTGGTGTATAATGACCCTCATTATGTTTGGAGGAAAAAGGGGGATGCTTGCAAGCCAAAGAACCCCATCCCAACCGTAAAGCACGGGGGTGGCAGCATCATGTTGTGGGGGTGCTTTGCTGCAGGAGGGACTGGTGCACTTCACAAAATAGATGGCATCATGAGGTAGGGAAATTGTGTGGATATATTGAAGCAACATCTCAAGACATCAGTCAGGAAGTTTAAGCTTGGTCGCAAATGGGTCTTCTAAATGAACAATGACCCCAAGCATACTTCCAAAGTATTGGCAAAATGACAACAAAGTCAAGGCATTGGAGTGGCCATCACAAAGCCCTGACCTCAATCCCATAGAAAATCTGTGGGCAGAACTGAAAAAGTGTGTGCGAGCAAGGAGGCCTACAAACCTGACTCAGTTACACCAGCTCTGTCAGGAGGAATGGGCCAAAATTCACCCAACTTATTGTGGGAAGCTTGTGGAAGGCTACCCAAAATGTTTGACCAAAGTTAAACAATTTTAAGGCAATGATACCAAATACTAATTGAGTGTATGTAAACTTCTGACCCACTGGGAATGTGATGAAATAAATAAAAGCTGAAATAAATCATTTTCTCTACTATTATTCTGACATTTCACATTCTTATAATAAAGTGGTGATCCTAACTGACCTAAGACAGGGAATTTTTACTAGGATAAAATGTCAGGAATATTGAAAAACTGAGTTTAAATGTATTTGGCTACGGTTGATGAGGGTATTTTATTACTGTTGATGGGGGGGTTTATTACTGTTAATGGGGGGGTTTATTACTGTTGATGGGGGGGTTTATTACTGTTAATGGGGGGGTTTATTACTGTTGATGGGGGGGTTATTACTGTTAATGGGGGGGGTTTATTACTGTTGATGGGGGGTTATTACTGTTAATGGGGGGGGGTTTATTACTGTTAATGGGGGGGGGGGTTATTACTGTTAATGGTGGGGGTTATTACTGTTGATGGGGGGTTTATTACTGTTAATGGGGGGGTTTATTACTGTTAATGGGGGGTTTATTACTGTTGATGGGGGGGTTTATTACTGTTGATGGGGGGGTTTATTACTGTTGATGGGGGGGTTTATTACTGTTAATGGGGGGTTTATTACTGTTGATGGGGGGTTTATTACTGTTAATGGGGGGGTTATTACTGTTGATGGGGGGGTTTATTACTGTTGATGGGGGGGTTTATTACTGTTGATGGGGGGGTTTATTACTGTTAATGGGGGGTTTATTACTGTTGATGGGGGGGTTTATTACTGTTAATGGGGGGTTTATTACTGTTGATGGGGGGTTTATTACTGTTAATGGGGTGGTTATTACTGTTAATGGCGGGGTTTATTACTGTTGATGGGGGGTTTATTACTGTTGATGAGGGGTTTATTACTGTTGATGGGGGGGGTTATTACTGTTGATGGCGCGTTTATTACTGTTAATGTTTTTTTTTATTACTGTTAATGGGGGGGTTATTACTGTTAATGGGGGGGTTATTACTGTTAATGGGGGGTTATTACTGTTAATGGGGGGGTTTATTACTGTTAATGGGGGGGTTTATTACTGTTAATGGGGGGTATATTAATGTTAATGGAGGGGTTTATTACTGTTAATGGGGGTTTATTACTGTTAATGTTTTTTTTATTACTGTTAATGGGGGGGTTTATTACTGTTGATGAGGGGTTTATTACTGTTATGGGGGAGGTTTATTACTGTTAATGGAGAGGTTTATTACTGTTAATGGGGGTGTTTATTACTGTTAATGGGGGGTTATTACTGTTAATGGGGGTTTATTACTGTTGATGGGGGGTTTATTACTGTTAATGAGGGATGTTTATTACTGTTAATGGGGAGGTTTATTACTGTTAATGGGGGGTTATTACTGTTGATGGGGGGTTTATTACTGTTAATGGGGGGGGGTTATTACTGTTAATGGGGGGGTATTACTGTTAATGGGGGGTTTATTACTGTTAATGGGGGGTTATTACTGTTAATGGGGGGGTTATTACTGTTAATGGGGAGGTTTATACTGTTAATGGGGGGAGGTTTATTACTGTTAATGAGGGGAGGTTATTACTGTTTGTGGGGCGGGTTTATTACTGTTCATGGGGGAGGTTATTACTGTTAATGGGGGGGTTTATTACTGTTAATGGGGGGGTTTATTACTGTTAATGGGGGAGGTTTATTACTGTTACTGGGGGGGTTATTACTGTTAATGGGGGGTTTATTACTGTTAATGGGGGGGTTTTACTGTCAACAGTCGGCAGTTGCCAACAGTCGGCAGTTGTCAACAGTCAGCAGTAGTCAACAGTCGGCAGTAGTCAACAGTCAGCAGTAGTCAACAGTCAGCAGTAGGCAACAGTCGGCAGTAGGCAACAGTCGGCAGTTGTCAACAGTCAGCAGTTGTCAACAGTCAGCAGTAGTCAACAGTCAGCAGTAGGCAACAGTCGGCAGTAGGCAACAGTCGGCAGTAGCCAACAGTCGGCAGTAGGCAACAGTCGGCAGTAGGCAACAGTAGACAACAGTCGGCAGTAGGCAACAGTCGGCAGTTGTCAACAGTCGGCAGTAGTCAACAGTCGGCAGTAGTCAACAGTCGGCAGTAGGCAACAGTAGGCAACAGTCGGCAGTAGGCAGCAGTCGGCAGTAGGCAACAGTCGGCAGTTGTCAACAGTCCGCAGTAGGCAACAGTCGGCAGTAGGCAACAGTCGGCAGTTGTCAACAGTCAGCAGTAGTCAACAGTCAGCAGTAGGCAACAGTAGGCAACAGTCGCCAGTAGTCAACAGTCGGCAGTAGTCAACAGTCGGCAGTAGGCAGCAGTAGGCAACAGTCGGCAGTTGTCAACACTCGGCAGTAGTCAACAGTCGGCAGTTGTCAACAGTCGGCAGTAGGCAGCAGTAGGCAACAGTCGGCAGTTGTCAACAGTCGGCAGTAGTCAACAGTCGGCAGTAGGCAACAGTCGGCAGTAGGCAACAGTCGGCAGTTGTCAACAGTCAGCAGTAGTCAACATTCAGCAGTAGGCAACAGTCAGCAGTAGGCAACAGTCGGCAGTAGGCAACAGTTGGCAGTAGGCAACAGTCGGCAGTAGTCAACAGTCGGCAGGAGGCAACAGTCAGCAGTAGGTCAACAGTCAGCAGTTGTCAACAGTCAGCAGTAGTCAACAGTCAGCAGTAGGCAACAGTCGGCAGTTGTCAACAGTCGGCAGTTGTCAACAGTCGGCAGTAGTCAACAGTCGGCAGTTGTCAACAGTCGGCAGTTGTCAACAGTCGGCAGTTGTCAACAGTCAGCAGTAGTCAACAGTCGGCAGTTGTCAACAGTCGGCAGTTGTCAACAGTCGGCAGTAGGCAACAGTCGGCAGTAGGCAACAGTCAGCAGTAGGTCAAAAGTCGGCAGTAGGCAACAGTCGGCAGTAGGCAAGAGTCGGCAGTCGTCAACAGTCGGCAGTAGGCAACAGTCAGCAGTAGGCAACAGTCAGCAGTTGTCAACAGTCAGCAGTAGGCAACAGTCAGCAGTAGTCAACAGTCAGCAGTCAACAGTCGGCAGTAGTCAACAGTCAGCAGTAGTCAACAGTCGAAAGTAGTCAACAGTCAGCAGTAGTCAACAGTCGTAAGTAGTCAACAGTCAGCAGTAGGCAACAGTCAGCAGTTGGCAACAGTCAGCAGTAGGTCAACAGTCGGCAGTAGTCAACAGTCGGCAGTTGTCAACAGTCGGCAGTTGTCAACAGTCGGCAGTTGTCAACAGTCAGAAGTAGGAAACAGTCGGCAGTAGGCAACAGTCAGCAGTAGGTCAAAAGTCAGCAGTAGGCAACAGTCGGCAGTAGGCAACAGTCGGCAGTTGTCAACAGTCAGCAGTAGTCAACAGTCAGCAGTAGGCAACAGTCAGCAGTAGGCAACAGTCAGCAGTAGTCAACAGTCAGCAGTAGGCAACAGTCAGCAGTAAGCAACAGACAGCAGTAGGCAACAGTCTGCAGTAGTCAACAGTCAGCAGTAGGCAACAGTCAGCAGTAGTCAACAGTCAGCAGTCAGCAGTAGGCAACAGGTAGCATCCTCCATATCGTGGCTCCCAAATGGTACCGCATTCAGTATATACAGTGAGGGAAAAAAGTATTTGATCCCCTGCTGATTTTGTACGTTTGCCCACTGACGAAGAAATGATCAGTCTATCATTTTAATGGTAGGTGTATTTGAACAGTGAGAGACAGAATAACAACAAAAAAATCCAGAACAACGCATGTCAAAAATGTTATAAATTGATTTGCATTTTAATGAGGGAAATAAGTATTTGACCCCTCTGCAAAACATATGACTTAGTACTTGGTAGCAAAACCCTTGTTGGCAATCAGAGAGGTCAGACATTTCTTGTAGTTGGCCACCAGGTTTGCACACATCTCAGGAGGGATTTTGTCCCACTCCTCTTTGCAGATCTTCTCCAAGTCATTACGGTTTCGAGGCTGACGTTTGGCAACTCGAACCTTCAGCTCCCTCCACAGATTTTCTATGGGATTAAGGTCTGGAGACTGGCTAGGACACTCCAGGACCTTAATGTGCTTCTTCTTGAGCCACTCCTTTGTTGCCTTGGCCGTGTGTTTTGGGTCATTGTCATGCTGGAATACCCATCTACGACCTATTTTCAATGCCCTGGCTGAGGGAAGGAGATTCTCACCCAAGATTTGACAGTACATGGCCACGTCCATCGTCCCTTTGGTGCGGTGAAGTTGTCCTTTCCCCTTAGCAGAAAAACACCCGCAAAGCATAATGTTTCCACCTCCATGTTTGACGGTGGGGATGGTGTTCTTTGGGTCATAGGCAACATTCCTCCTCCTCCAAACACGGCGAGTTGAGTTGATGCCAAAGAGCTCCATTTTGGTCTCATCTGACCACAACACTTTCACCCAGTTGTCGTCTGAATCATTCAGATGTTCATTGGCAAACTTCAGACGGGCATGTATATGTGCTTTCTTGAGCAGGGGGACCTTGTGGGCGCTGCAGGATTTCAGTCCTTCACGGCGTAGTGTGTTACTAATTGTTTTCTTGTTGACTATGGTCCCAGCTGCCTTGAGATCATTGACAAGATCCTCCCATGTAGTTCTGGGCTGATTCTTCACCGTTCTCAGGATCATTGCAACTCCACGAGGTGAGATCTTGCATGGAGCCCCAGGCCGAGGGAGATTGACAGTTATTTTGTGTTTCTTCCATTTGCGAATAATCGCACCAACTGTTGTCACCTTCTCACCAAGCTGCTTGGCGATGGTCTTGTAGCCCATTCCAGCCTTGTGTAGGTCTACAATCTTGTCCCTGACATCCTTGGAGAGCTCTTTGGTCTTGGCCATGGTGGAGAGTTTGAAATCTGATTGATTGATTGCTTCTGTGAACAGGTGTCTTTTATACAGGTAACAAGCTGAGATAAGGAGAACTCCCTTTAAGAGTGTGCTCCTAATCTAAGCTCATTAACTGTATAAAAGACACCTGGGAGCCAGAAATCTTTCTGATTGAGAGGGGGTCAAATACTTATTTCTCTCATTAAAATGCTAATCATTTTATAACATTTTTGACATGTGTTTTCCTGGATTTTTTGTTGTTGTTATTCTGTCTCTCACTGTTCAAATAAACCTACCACTAAAATTATAGACTGATCATTTCTTTGTCAGTGGGCAAACGTACAAAATCAGCAGGGGATCAAATACTTTTTCTCCCACTGTAGTGCACTACTTTAGACCAGTTGTTATGGCACCGTATTCCTTGTATAGCGCACTGCTTTTGACCAGCTGCTATGGCACCGTATTCCCTATATAGTGGCCAACTTTGACCAGCTGCTATGGGACTGTGTTCCCTATATAGTGTACCACTTTTGACCAGCTGCTATGGCACCGTATTCCCTATACAGTGTACTACTTTTGGATGAAGGAAATGGGGCCATA